>NW_020202140.1:33350-41487 GCF_001531365.2 Cynara cardunculus var. scolymus
AAATAATCATGAAAAAGTAGAGGCTGTTGGGTAATGGAGGATATGATTTGGAGATCGGGAGCCGTCTTGATTGTACATGCCGTTAATGTTGGAGGACACGTGTCAAGGCAGGGTAAGGGAAGGGTAATTTTAAAAGGTTTATGGGGAACAGGCTGCATAAGGTGTCAGGCGCGTGTGAGGATGACATATGGATGATTTGAAATAAGAAGTTATTCCAAATAATATCTCGAGAAATATGTATCTAAAAGTGATTTAAATTTAAAATCCCATCTAATTGGAAGATTAATACTAATTACGAAGTTTTGATCTTCTAAGAACCCATGTTGTATAGTTTTTAGTCACAAAAGCTGCAATTTTGTATAATCTTTTAAAAGAAATTAGCAATTAAGATGGGTATTGTGAATGAAAGATATTTTGTCATGGAACCAAAAGGTCTTTTGGTTGACCATGACACATTGTGAGGGGAACCAGAGGGGCTCTGGTTGAACATCAATGAAGGAATTCATCGATGAAATGTTGGATTGCATGATTGATAGGCCTTGGATGACAAACAAGAGGCCCTAGAAAAGCATTGACAATCCATTTTGTAGAACCAGATGAGTTATGGTTAAATTCATATTTAGCATTTAGGTGGCCAGAGGCTCTAGATAGTAGAACCAGAGGCTCGGGATGGAAAATGCATATGGTTTGAAGATGAAATAGATGCTCCCCATTGAATGATGCATGAAGAATGGTTTTGAGGTTTGCAAAAACTCCCCCTCAAACAAATAATAATGAAGAATTAGTGGACCAGAGGCTCTGGTCTATACAACCAGAGGCTCTGGTCTATACAACCAGAGGCTCTGGTTGTGAAGAATGATGAAATTAAGATATGCAATGTGGTTAAGTATGCGAGTGAAGAGGTATATGGATGGGTTTTTGAGACCAGAGGGGCTCTGGTTCTAAAGACAATGAATCTAGAGGCTCTGGTTGCAAAGACAAGAAAAAAAGATGTATGAGAGAATGGTTAAGGGTATGGGAAAGAGTGTAGACGTTGAGCCTTTGAGACCAGAGGGCTCTAGTTCCAAAGACTTTGAATCCAGAGGCTCTGGTCTTTAGAACCTGAGGCTCTGGTCTTAAAGACGATGAAATGAAGTAGGAAAATATGATTAAGTACGTGTGAAGTGAGAAGAGGGACTCTTTGGGTCCAGAGAGGCTCTGGTTGCAAAGAGTAGGAATCCAGAAGCTCTGGTCTTTAGAACCAGACACTCTGGTTGTTGTAGAGACGTTAGGGTTTGATGAAAGAAGGGTGTGGTGTATGTCAAGTTGTAGATGTGAACTTGATATCGCTGGTTTCAAAAGATTTGGAAACCATATGCTCTGGTCTTTAGAACCAGAGGCTCTGGTTGAGAAGGTAATACTTAGTGGAGAAAACTAAGTATTTGCTTTGGACCAGAGGGGCTCTGGTTCCAAAGGCGATGAAGATTGTTTGCCAAATATTAATCGAAGTGATTCTAAAAGGCTAGAGGCTCTGGTCTGTATGGCCAGAGGCTCTGGTTTAGGATACTTGAAGTTTATGGAAAATATTTTATATATCACTTATAGGCATAACCATGAGATATTGAAAATCTCTGATTTAAATATATATATATATATATGTATGTATTGCCTTTAAGTGGTGAGATTCAGCATACCCATCTTGCTGACTAAGAATAAAAATCTTTTCTCATCAAGAGCTTTTGTGAAAATGTCAGGAAGTTGAATCTCAGTGGGAACAATATACATTTCTATATTCCCTTTTTCAACATTGTCTTTCAAAAAATGGTACCTTACATTGATGTGCTGGTCTTGGAATGCTGCACTGGGTTTGCAGAGTTTTGCTATGGCATTCTTGGAGTCACAGAGAATAGGGACTTTGTCATAATGGAAACTATAGTCCTTGAGCCGAGTCTTCATCCAGAGAACTTGTGAACAACAACTAGCAGCAGCAACATACTCTACTTCTACTGTGGATGTTGAGAAAAAATTTTGTTTTCTGGATGTCCAGCTTACCAGCTTGTCTCCCAAGAGTTGACAGCTTCCTGACGTGCTCTTTCTATCAAGTTTGCAACCTGCATGATCTGCATATGTGTAGGCTATTAGATCAAAGCCAGAGTTCTTTGGATACCAGAGACCGAATGATGGAGTTCCCTTGAGGTATCTAAAGATCCTCTTGACTGCAGAGAGATGCGATTCTTTAGGATTTGATTGATGTCTTGCACAAAGACATGTGGCAAACATTATATCTGGTCTACTAGTAGTTAGATACATGAGTGATCCAATCATGCCTCTGTAGGTTGTTACATCCACAGGTTTGCCTGATGGATCAACAAATAACTTAGCGCCTGTAGCCATAGGTGTTCTTATTGATGATGAATTTGAGAGAGAGTATTTCTTCAGAAGGTCAGTCACATACTTGGACTGATTGATGAAAATCCCTTCTGAAGTTTGTTTTATTTGAAGACCAAGGAAGAAACTAAGTTCTTCCATCATGCTCATCTCAAATTTGCTTTTCATCAACTCTGAGAAATTTTCGCAATGTTTTGCATTTGTAGAACCAAATATGATGTCGTCCACGTATATTTGAACAAGTAGGATATCGCTTTTGTTCTTTTTGAGAAAGAGGGTTGTATCGATTGTACCTTTTTCGAATCCATTATTGATGAGAAAGGTAGATAGAGTTTCATACCAGGCCCTGGGTGATTGCTTCAGCCCATAGAGTGCTTTATCTAGAAAATTGACGTAGTCCGGATGTTTTGGATCATCGAACCCAGGAGGCTGCTGCACGTAGACTTCTTCTTGAAGTTTGCCGTTAAGGAAGGCAGACTTGACATCCATCTGATAGACCTTAAAGCCTTTGTGAGTTGCGTAGGCTAGGAACATTCTGATGGCTTCAAGTCTTGCGACGGGAGCTAATGTTTCATCATAATCAATCCGTTCTTCCCGGTAGTAGCCTTTGGCAACAAGCCTGGCTTTGTTTCTTATTACGATGCCATCTTCGTCCTTCTTGTTTCGAAAGAACCATTTGGTTCCTATGGCCGTCTTCCCTTTGGGTAGAAGCATAAGGGACCATACTTTGTTTCTTTCAAACTGGAGTAATTCTTCTTGCATCGCGTCTCTCCAGTTTGGGTTTTGTAGGGCTTCTAAAAACTTCTTTGGTTCTATCATGCTTAGAAAGTTGGCGAAGAGACATTCATTTGCAGTGGCAGATCTTGTCTTGACACCAGAGGTTGGATCACCAATGATTTGGTGGTGTGGGTGATCTTTTGTCCACTTGGTGCTTGATTGGGGTTCTGGAGCAACAGGATGCAGTTCTACATCGACYGATGGAACTGCTTGCTCCCCCTCGACGAGATCATCTCAAGAGTTAGACTCTGGATCTTGATCGTGATCTGAAGACACATAAGAAGATTGTGAAGTAACATGAGTTTCAGTAAGTGATGTACCTTTAGCATTGGAGACTTCATGGTCTTCATCTGTTATTGTTGATCCCAGATCTCTCAATAACACTTATAATCTAGTTATGAATAACCAAATTATAGTGATTTTACGAAGAAAGTTAAGAAGACTCAAAAGTAAAATATGAATATTCAAGAACAGTTTGAGCTTCAAAGGTTTTACTTTATAAATAATAAAACGTAAAACACAAAGAAAACCTCTCATGTTTCACGCTTTTTACAATAGACCTAGTCTTCTATTTATACTAATTAGCTAATGCTAAGATAAGTAACTATTGCTACTTTCTAGCAAATATTCTAGCTAACGAATAATGTTTATCTTTCACATGGATAATCACTATTTACAAGATAAACTATAATTCTAGCTGTTGATTCATCATCTCCAGCTGTCGTTATTAACGTGGTGCTTTCATCCTTATCTTCAAGTCTTCAATGCATGCTTGGATGAATACTTAGAAAATCTTCTAAGTGTTAGTCTGTCCATCGTATCRATGAATACACTTTYCATCGCATCATCCATCGATCCGCTGGTTGCACTTGGTCCATCAGTTCGATGGTTGGTCTTTCCATCGATGCTCTGGTTAGTCTTTCCATCGATCCAGACTTAGTCTTTTCTGCCTTGATGTCTTCATCGGTCTTCTGGTTCTTCATCACTTATTGTTTTTTATTACTTTTTACATTTTGCATTGTGGGATCTAACAATCTCCCCCTAAGTAATGAAATAACAAAGTCTAATCTAGGTACATGTGAATAACATACACTAATCTAGAAGAAAAACATCAAATTCCAAATTTTCATTGGATGATGAATTCTATACAAGACTGGAAGCAAATATACATCAAGGAAAAAATAAACAAAAAATCCATCTCATCAAGGATTACCCGAGTATATCTCTTTGAAGCGTAGGAGTAATCTTCTGTAGTTTATGACAGTTGAGATCTCTTGAATGAGATGGTTTCCCACTTCCCTTGGCACATGGCTTCTGCCCAGTCTGTCTCTAATATTTTTCTAAAACCATTCAAGTGATTTGGTTGAGTACTTGAAGGCTTCAGACATTCTAAAGAACTTTTTCACCCTAAACTCATTCTTGTAAACAAGTCCGAGTTCGGGTTGAGACAAGACAGAGGTAGAGCGTATCTCCTGCAGGCCTTGGAATTCTTCGTTTGGTGGAGCATAGGATAGCCTCTCACTGCCCAGCCTTAGCGCAATCTCGAAGTCTGTTTTGGCTCTTAACTTTACCAGGGACTCCATTGTCTTTACTATCGCTCGATTTGCCATTCCAAACCTTATGCCGTGATCCTGCCTCTCAGCTATGTAGGCGTATAATTCGATTAAGTCGTACGGGTTGAGATTAATGAGATCATTTTCGTTGAACACGCTAATGATCCCATGGGTTCTCTCCACGGTGAACTCAATGTATCTGATAGCTCAGTTGGCGAAGGATTTTATCTTTAAGTCTACGACTCTCCTTATTCCTTCATTCGAGAAGACAACTCAAGGATCTTGAGTGGTTTGTCTGACGAAATGATGGTGTAGGAGGTCCATTGATTCAGGCGATAGGATTGGAGAATTTGTTGACAAGCTTTCATCGCGATCTTTGTACATATATTGATGGACATTCTCCATCATTACTAGTTCCCTGGGTGGCACTTGAGGCCTTCTCCTCATCGATTCCATCTGCTGAATAATCTCGTCCACTAGGCCTGTTGGAGGATGCCTTGAGGAAGAGGGAACATCCACTTGCACCATTGGTTGTGTTTGGGTTGGTTGGGTTGTTTCAAGTTCTTGGGTTTCTGTTGGTTGTTGAGGTGATGAAGGTTGGGTTATTATAGGTTCTGGTTGTTGGGGKGATGAAGGTTGGGTTGTAGTGGGCTCTGGTTGTATGGGTGAAGAAGGTTGGATTGTTATGGGTTCTGGTTGTAGAGAGATGATGAAAGGTTGAGTTGTGCGGGATGTTGGTGAAGGCGTTAAGGGTAGGTTTATATTTGGTATAGAAGAAAGAGGTTGTTGTGTTTGAGGGGTGGTTGGTTCTTCATCGATTGAGGAACTCAACACGATGGGCTCTGGGGTAGTAGCTGAGGGAACCTGGTTCAACGGTTCATCATCAGAGGGTGAGGCCTCTGGTTCCCTCGCTTGGGTTCCTTAGGTGGATGGTTGTTGTGGTACTGGTTGCTGTGGTGCAGCGGATGTTGAAGTGTATGCAGCCGCCGCCTCTTTCTCCCCCTCACAAGGGCCAAGGCCTTGATCCTCGGGGTCTTGGTCGTCATGGCGTCTTCTTTTGCTCGGGCGACTGCTCGAGCAAGAGGCTTGGGACCTCTTCTTCTTCTTTTCCCTYCTGAGGGATGTAAGATACTCCCTCAGGGTTGCCTTTCTTCTGGTCTCCTTCATTGAATAGAGGAGAGATGATCTACGTCATTGTTCATTGACCATCGTTTGAGTGAGATCCCTTGTTGGTTGGATGGCTCGATGAACAAACTTTGCACTGATCTCGTTGAAAGAGGAGACCAGTGCTCTTGACAATGCTTGCATGTCTGCCTTTGTGGCAAACTCGGTGGTGGAGGTGGAGGCTGTAGGTTGTGATGGGATGGTGGAGGTTGAGGTTGGTGGGGGAATGGGGAGGTTGACGATTAGATCTCTCACCTCTACAGTGAA
Source organism: Cynara cardunculus var. scolymus (assembly GCF_001531365.2). Taxonomy (NCBI): domain Eukaryota; kingdom Viridiplantae; phylum Streptophyta; class Magnoliopsida; order Asterales; family Asteraceae; genus Cynara; species Cynara cardunculus. Next base: position 39,479 of record NW_020202140.1, read on the forward strand.
GGAAGAGAAGGCTTCATCGAATGAGGGGCCTGCAGAGGGATGAGGTGGTTGAGGGGTGGGTTGGGGTATTTAGGCAAGGATGGCAGCGGGTAGTTGGGTGAGAGTGTCTTGGATGGTTGTCATTTGGTGGGTGAGGGTGGTGAGGGTTTCATCGATTGATGAAGTTGAAGGTTGGGATGGTTGGGGAATTTGAGAGGTGATGGAAGATGGTAGTTGATGAAGGTGGCGTGTGATGGTTTGTAGTTGGGAAATAATGTATGTGAGGTTCTCATCGGTCTCAGTTTTCTGAGCCGTGAGGGTGGCAAGGGATTGGATAAGTACTTGGTTGCGTTGGGTGACTAGGGAGGATATGGTGTTATGTTGTTGGGTGAGGGTTTGTTGGAGGATYTGGAGGCGGGAAGAGTTGGTTTGGGTTTGGGTATCGATTTGGTTTAGATGGCGTTGAAGGATGGCAAGGGATTGGTGGAGGTCAGGGGTATCGGGTGAGGGTTGTTTTTYCACCAGCCCTTGTATTARGAGTTTAAGGTCATCCAAGGACCGCGTCACTGTATCAACATAGGCCTGGAACTCGGCCTTTGTGACCAGATCGGCAAGTGGGGTAACCCCTGCAGCAACAGATGCTGCAGGTTGTGCCTCTGTTCCTRAGGCGCCTTCTTGGCCTTGTGTGAAGGTAGGCCTTGAAGGACTTCCATCATGTCCTTGATAGCCTTCAAGAGAAGAGCTATCTCGTGATGTTAGGACATCCTCTTCCTCAGCTTCAGAGCCTGAGTAAGTGAATCGAATGTGTGTTCCCTTCGATAGATCAAATATCAAGGTAAGGGATATACGAAACGAAGATTGCTCTGAGCGATCTATGGGTTCAACATTAGAAGCAACGAATGCTTCTGTGTGTGTGAGGGGTTGTGGCGAGCCCTGAGGCGAAGGGGCTCTTATTTCTTCATCACCTATCTGTTGAGAGAGGGATGATGGATGATGGGGTTCCTCGGCTGGTTCATCTCCAGAGGCTCGAAGGATGGCCTCTGGATGGCTAGCTTGGGTTGGGATTGGACTGGGTCGTCCTGTTTCAATATCCCTTTGGCTTTGATCGCCAAGGATAGTGGATGTGGTTGCCCTTTGGGTAGTGGGTTGGGAAATATGTTGGTGAGGGCCGGGGGAATCACTAGCATCATCATCATCATCATCTTCATCATCCGATGAAGACGATGCTTGTGCTCCCTCGCTTGGAGGAGGGGACGGCTCTAATTGCTCCGGGGTAGCTGCCCTTGGTTCTTGGGACAGCAGAGAGCGTTCATAGGCGAGGCGTATCTTACTTGTCGATGGAATGACAGTGAGCATAGCCCATGATAGTGGTCTGTTGATGCGATATCCTTCCTTAGAAAGAGTTGGGCGATGTCCGTGCATCTTGTAGACCGGTGTGTATGGCTCTGTTACGGGGAGAGCATTTTTTCTCATTGCATCCCCAATTATGAGAGCAAGGAAGCGGGGGAAGAGGACAGCAGTCAACGGCTTTCCAGCGGCTTGAAGTTTACACTTCTTCAGCATGGCCGCGTGGATCTCGGTGTAGATGAGGAGGGCGTAATCGATGTTGAGGTTGAAGTAGAGGCCATATATGATCGTCATGATGTTCAAATTCCCTTGGTCGAGGGAGCCTAAGTTGCATGTCAGGGACCGGTTCAGGATTGAAAAGAACAAATTCCACATTGGTGGGAGGAATTGTCTTTTAAAATCCGAGATGTTTCGTATCTCCCTGTTGTAGCCTAACATCCTCACGAACCTCAGAATGTCTTCGGAAGCTAGTAGCTCGTCATATTGTTCAATTTCGAGCTCTCGTCTCGTTGGAATGCACAACACCTTCGAAATTTTGGCTCGTGAAATTTTGACCGCGCAAAGCATATCGTTTGGTGCATCGATATCTCCCATTATACCGTGACTGGCATCGTCAAATTCGCAGTTTTGCCAGTACTGTTGAACGTATTTTAGTGGAACCTTTGGGTTTACCAGTGTGAGAG
>NW_020202140.1:45301-45519 GCF_001531365.2 Cynara cardunculus var. scolymus
AAGGTAGATAGAGTGTCATACCAGGCTCTGGGTGCTTGTTTGAGCCCATAAAGAGCTTTGTCCATAAAATAGACATATTCTGGATGATTTGAATCTTCGAACCCAGGAGGCTGCTGCACATAGACTTCTTCTTGTAGTTTACCATTGTGGAAGGCAAACTTGACATCCATTTGGTAGACTTTAAAGCCCTTATGTGCTGCATAGGCAAGAAACATTCT
>NW_020202140.1:49254-49803 GCF_001531365.2 Cynara cardunculus var. scolymus
ATGATTGATAAGCTCATATGGGGTTTTCTGGTGTCTCTTGTTGATGATGGAACGATTTTGGGTGAAGCATGCGGTGGAGATTACTTCAGCCCATAATGATAGTGGTAACTCCGATGAAGCGAGCATGGTTCTTGCTGCTTCCACAAGGGTTCGATTTCGTTGTTCGACCACTCCGTTTTGTTGTGAAGTTCTTGCGGATGAAAAGTTTTGTGTAATGCCTTCACTGAAGAGATAATCATCAATTATGACATTTTTGAATTCGGTTCCATTATCACTACGAACCTTCACCAACTTTTGTTGTAGAAGAACTTGTAGCCTTTTCATCACTCCAATGAGTAGGTCTGGAACTTCAGATTTCTTCTTTACGAATTCAACCCAAGTGTATCTGGAGTATTCATTGACCAATACCAGCATGTACTTCTTTTCGGACAGGCTCTGAGTTGATATTGGTCCACAGAGGTCTATATGAAGCATATCCAACGGTTTAGTGCAAGAGGTCTCTGATTTAGTCTTATGTGATGCCCTTTTTAGTTTTCTCATCTCACATGC
>NW_020202141.1:0-4008 GCF_001531365.2 Cynara cardunculus var. scolymus
ATTGCACCCGAATCAAATAAAACTTTGGCACATACTGAATTAACAAGGAATGTACCTGTCACCACTTCAGGGTGCTCTTYCGCCTCACCTCTCGTCATCTGAAAGGCTCTCCCTTTTGCATTAGACTCTGTCAGTCTTGTCCCTCCCCGTCCACTTGGACTAACACGATTATCCATTTGCCCACGACCTGTTGTTACATACCCAGATCCTCAACCCCCAGAATATCCAGATCCTTGACCTCCAGCAAAACCAAACCCTCGACTCTTTACTTGTGGACAATCAACATTTACATGTTGAGATGAATTACAAGTAAAACACCTCCGCGTCACCCGACAGTCTCGAGCTATATGTCCAGGTTCCTGGCATTTAAAACATACTCGAGATTCTGTATTGCAATTTCCCTGCTGTATCTTATGACATCGAGTACACGCCTTATCATTAAACGTTGAGACTGGTCGATTCACATTTTTCATAAACCTCGGTCTACGGAAATCAGTTACTGTAGTTTCCCCTTTTCTTTTCTCTCCAACCCTTTTTTGCGGTTGCCGGTTAATATCTTGTTCCAATATTTCAGCAGCATCAACTACTGCTTGAAATGTTGTCGGATTTCTGGATATTACGTACTTTCGAAGATTTGCCTCCAATCCCAAAATATAATTTCTCACTTTACTGTTTTCAGATATAATATAGGCTTCAGCAAACCTAGATTGTTCCATGAAAACTTCTGTATACTGGCGGACTGACATGTTTCCTTGTTTAAGACGAAGGAAATCATCTTCCAACTTTCGAATTGCAGCTTCAGGAGAATACTGCATTTTAAATTTAACCACAAATTCTTCCCACAACATGGTCTTCAGAATATTCGGATCTGAACTGGACAAGACTTCCCACCAATACAAAGCACTTGATCTCAAACGAGATACAACAAACATAACTTTGTCTTCTTCTGCACTTTCATGGATTTGCAGACTCAGCTCTATCTGCTTAAGCCAACACATAGCTTTAACAGGATCACGCCCACCAGAAAATTTAGGAGGTTTACAAGCAAGAAACATATGGATATCTCCTCCCTTTTGCACTGAGGACGAAGTGAGGGGTACAGATGTACCAGTTACCGGTATACTAGCTCTGGCTTCCTCCTGATCGGAATTTCTTACCACATTTGGATTAGTTTGGTTTGTACGCCTTAACAAATTTACCAAACTTTCTTGAAACTTTCCCAGCTCTGCTGCTAACATATCTTGAGTTATATACTCGGGGTCAGAAACATTATGTCCACCCCATACTCTTCCTTGACCACGACCAGACATTGAACTTTCTTGGGCCGAAAATTCTTGTTCCTGTCTAGTACCTCTACCTCTTCCTCGTCCTCTGCTACGACTTCGTGTTTCTATTACATTTTCTGGATCCTCTCCTTGTGTAACATTTCTTCTTCCCCGACCTCTTCCATAACCAGTTGAAGTTCTTCCCGATTGATTGGGATTATCCACCATTTCTCAGTATGTAACCTTTTCTGTCACATTTAAACACACATGATTATTCTCATAATCACAACATAATAACACATTTATCCTCATGTTTACTCATAACTCAGATTATATCAGTCATATATAATCTATCTTTTTCATAATAGGTTCAGCTATAACATATTCTCATGTTCATAGACCCAGTGAAACCTATTATCATAACTTCCCACACCTCTAGTTTAAGTCTAAGTATTTCGTAAATACCCAGATCCTTTAAACTAAGGCTCTGATACCAACTGTAACAACCCTCATAATCCCATATACATAAAATTTACATCATCATACTCATAATACTAAAAGACTAACAAAATGTATCTTTAATACATATATGAACAAACTATTATCATCATTATACTTTTCATTTGCCCTTATCTTGCAAAGTACGCAGACCTGCAAAACAAGTTAGTCCAACAACTGAGCATTTGACCAAAAGGTCTAGTGAGTGTATAAATCTCATACAAATAATATACATTCCAAACAATCAGTTTAGAATCAAACCTGTTCTGAAACATAAACATATTTATGTTTCTCACTCGCGGTTACACCGCCATTTCATCTCTCTCACGGTTACACCGTCATTTCATCTCTCTCGCGGTTACACCGCCATTTCATCTCTCTCTCGTGGTTACACCGCCATTACATCTCTCTCGCGGTTACACCGCCATTTCATCTCTCTCGCGGTTACACCGCCATTTCATTTTCTCTCACGGTTATACCGTCATTACATCTCTCTCGCGGTTACACCGCCATTTCATTTTCTCTCGCGGTTACACCGCCATTACATCTCTCTAATATTTCAAAAATCTTCTATCTCTTTATCCGGACTTGAAGTCCGGTCAATCTTGTCCGGATAACAAGTCCGGTCAACCTTAATACTTGAATTTAAATCCATCTCTTTGTCCGGATTACAAATCTGGTCAACAATTCACTATTAATGTTAACCGGTTTAAATTAAACCAGACAATACATGATTCACCTTTTGGCCGGTTTAGATGATATCCGGTCACCTCTTGGCCGGTTTAGATGATATCCGGTCAAGGCATGAGCGGTTTATTTATCCGGATATTAATCCGGACAACACTTGGTCGGTTTAAACAAGAACTCTCGTAAAATGCAACAAAATTCATAATAACCAGTTCCAAATGCTTATCAAACTGTAGGTAAGTAATTCATATCCGAAGCTCTTAATACACTCACCTTTAGAAATCGAGAATCAAAGCCTTTGAAATCCTCTTCTTCCTGTGCAATCCCTCTGATTCTTCAGAGAAAAACCTTCAAAATCTAGTATGTGTACCTTTTCTTTCCAAAATTTCTATTTATATACCTGACCAAAATGGTAGGCGGCTCAACTAGCCGACCTCCCTTTTAATTTAAAACAAATAAAATTTAAATTTTACCATTTAAATATTACCCACACGTATATACATACATATCCGTACACACACATATATACTTTAAATAACAACCAGAATATATTGCAGTATGTGTGGGCATGTATGGAATTATGCATATGCATGAGGTGGAAAAAGGCGGAAAAGGCGGTTTAGCCGACTTTTGTTTTTGGAAACTATAAAAAGGGGCTTAGCCTCTTCATTTGCTTCTTCTTGCTCTTTTAAGAAAGTTGTGCTATTTAAAAAGAGAAGAGTTGGCCGGATTGCAAGTGTTGAATTTAAAATGGGTTGATTTCAAGTATTTGGTTTCAAAAGCTTATTAAGGTGAGTGGTTTCTAAACTTTTGCATAATATTTATACTGGTTTTAGTTGAATGTTGTTTATTATTTGGATTGAAACCATACCTTATGTTTAAAGTTTTATCCGGACAAAGAGTGACCAGATAAGTGTTAAATCGGACAAGCCTTGATCGGTGTATTGTCCGGATTGTTCTTAAATCGGATAAGCCTTGATCGGTGTACTGTCCGGATATTATTAAATCGGTCAAGGGTTATGTGAAGTGTTGTTCGGACTTGTATCCTGACAAGTTGTTGAAATTATTCTAAGCAAGTTGTTGAAATTATTCTAAGTCTTAAATCGATCAAGTTTTGATTGAGGTGCTAACCGGACTTGTATCCGGATAAAGTTGAAATATATTTTAAGTGTTAAATCGGGCAAAGCTTTGGATAAGGTATTGACCGGATTTGTTATCCGGACAAACTTGGAATTATTTCTATATATTAAACCGGACAAAGTTTATACGATTTGTTAACCGGATTGTTGACCGGAGATGAAATCCGGTTAAGTTATGGTTGACCGGATTTGAGATGTACCTTGTGTTTTTGATAAAAAAATGTTATTTTATCATAAAATGAGTTTTGATATAAATGATCTTGGACGGATAATAATTCCAATGGYTGCGGTCTATTTGGAATTATTTTTATAAAATGTTTTGATGAAGAAATAAGGGTGGCATATCAAGGAGAGGTGTACCATGGGATAAGGGTGGCATATCAAGGAGAGGTGTACCATGGGATAAGGGTGGCATATCA
>NW_020202141.1:4593-10415 GCF_001531365.2 Cynara cardunculus var. scolymus
TTTTGATGAATAGTTTTGTTTGATTAGTGCAAGAAATGTATTTTGAATTTTTGGACCTTGTATTTGGTCATGTTAGTTCTTGTACTAAGGGACCTGAATGGTACATGAAATGTATTTCTTTTATATGAAATATGTATTACATGCAATGTGTGAGTTGGGGCGTTACAGGCCAAGCGACCGTATAGATTGGCTCCTTCGGAATTGAAAGAGTTGGTTACTCAGTTGAAGGATGTGACTGATAAAGGATTCATTAGACCCAGCACTTCACCTTGGGGTGCTCCGGTCTTGTTTGTCAAAAAGAAAGATGGATCTATGCGAATGTGTATAGACTATCGAGAATTGAATAAATTGACCATCAAGAACAAGTATCCTCTGCCAAGGATTGATGGCTTGTTTGATCAACTAGTAGGAACAAGTTATTTCTCCAAAATCGAATTAAGGTCAGGGTATCATCAACTTAAAGTCAGAGTGGAAGACGTTGCTACAACAACTTTTTGAACCAGATATGGGCATCATGAATTTCTAGTTATGCCATTCGGCTTAACTAATGCGCCCGCAACTTTTATGGATTTAATGAATTGAGTATGTAAAGAATACCTTGATAAATTCGTCATTGTATTTATCGATGATATTCTTATATACTCTAAAACCAAAGAAGAACATGCGGAACATCTTCGTTTGATACTGGAATTATTGAAGAAAGAAAAGTTGTATGCCAAATTGTCCAAGTGTGAGTTCTGGTTAAGARAAGTTCAATTYTTGRGTCACGTTATCTCAGAAGCCGGAGTACAAGTAGATCAATTCTTGAAGTCCGTAGCTTTTTGGGTTTGGCAGGTTATTACCGTAAGTTTATTTAGGACTTTTCTAAAATAGCCGTGCCATTAACCAAATTGACTCGAAAGAATGTCAAGTTTCAGTGGGAGAAAGAACAACAAGAAGCTTTCCAACTATTAAAGGATCACCTCTGTAGTGCGCCAGTGTTAACTCTACCAGATGGATCCGAAGACTTTGTGGTATACATCGATGCTTCAAAGTTAGGATTAGGATGCATTCTGATGCAGAGAGGAAAAGTGATTTATTATGCATCAAGACAAATGAAGGATCATGAGAAGCAGTATCCGACTCATGATATGGAGTTAGCTGCGGCAGTATTCGCTCTAAAAATCTGGAGACATTATCTTCTGGGAACAAAGTGCCAAATTTACACAGATCACAAGAGTCTACAACATCTATTCAACCAGAAAGATATAAATATGCGATAGCGTTGGTGTATTGAACTTGTTAATGATTATGACTGTGAAATCCTTTACCACCCAAGAAAAGCCAACGTGGTAGCTGACTCTTTAAGTAGAAAAGAAAGGAGCGGGACTATTAAAACTGTGGCAATGAGAATAAGTTTAGTCCCTGATATCCATAAAGAAATTCTGAGATGTCAGAAGGAAGCTGTGAAAGAAGATCTTATCAAATCAGAAAGATTGGGTAAGATGATTTCAATCTTGGAACCAAATGACAAATGAATTATGTGTTTTCAAAGGTGAATTTGGGTACCAAGTCTTGGGGATATCCGGAAAATTATTTTAAATGAAAGCCATAAGTCCCGATACACTATTCATCCAGGTACCAATAAGATGTATCGAGATCTAAAATCTATGGCCCGGATTGAAGAAAAATATAGCTAAATATGTGGAACAGTGTTTAACGTGCCTACAAGTTAAAATCGAGCATCAGAAACCGTATGGAAGTCTTCAATCTTTAGAGATTCCTGTGTGGAAATGGGATCACATTACAATGGATTTCGTCATGAAGTTACTTTTTACTCCAAAAGGGTATGACGCGATCTGGGTAATTGTTGATCGCTTATCTAAGTCAGCACATTTTCTACCTATAGAAAATTTCTCTTTAGAGAAACTGGCTCAGGTTTACATCAAAGAAATTATAACTAGGCATAGTGTTCCTCTATCTATTGTTTCTGATAGAGATAGCCGTTTCACCTCAAAGTTTTGGGAAAGTTTGCAGAAAACTGTGGGGTCTGAAATTCGGTTAAGTACAGCATATCATCCGCAAACAGATGGGCAAAGTGAGAGAACTATCCAGACTATCGAAGATATGTTGAGAAGCTGTATCATTGATTTCGGGGGATCGTGGGAAGATCACTTGCCATTGATAGAGTTTGCGTATAACAATAGTTACCATTCCAGCATCCAAGCGACACCGTATGAAGTGTTGTATTGACGTAAATGCCGAACGCCATTGTGTTGGAACGAGGTAAGTGAAAAATAGCTGACGGGTCCTGAAATTGTCCAAGAAACTTCTGAAAAGATCGAACAGATCCGCGAAAGAATCAAAACAGCACAAGATCGTCAGAAAAGTTATGCTGATAATCGTCGAAAGCCAATTGAGTTTGGTACAGGTGATTTTGTGATGTTAAAAGTTTCGCCATGGATAGGTGTCATCAGATTTGGAAAGAAAGGAAAGCTTAGTCCACGGTATGTAGGGGCGTTCAGAATATGTAAGCGAATTGGGCCAGTAGCATATCAGTTAGAGCTGCCAGAAGAGCTGAGTCTGATTCACAACACTTTTCATGTGTCGAATCTGCGGAAATGTTTGGCCGATCCGAGTCTTGCCATACCGATGCCAGAGATTAAATTAGACAGTAAGCTGAACTTTGTGGAAACACCGGAAGCTATAATTGATCAAAAGATCAGAGTGTTGAGAAACAAAGAGATAAGTCTGGTCAAAGTTAAGTGGAAGTTTCACAAAGAACCGGAAGCAACGTGGGAATTGGAGTCAAAGATGAGATCAGAATACCCTTGGCTTTTTGATTAAAGGAATTCCAGGACGGAATTCTTTTAAGAGGTGGATAATGTGATAACTGGATCCTGGTTATCACTCAAGATAATTAATGTGTGATTATCTGATTAAATGATTACGTGAGAGCATGATAAATTGATACGTTTAATCATGCTGGTATGTGAAATTGTGCATTAATTGGATATATATATGTATATATATATATATATATAAATGCATGGGTGAAAATAAATGCATAGGTATATATATATGATTACACACACATGCATGTTGTGAATGCATGGTATATGGATGGATGCATGAGCATGTAATGGGTTAGCATGGGAAGGGGGCTGTTAGCCGACCTTCCAATTTTAGAAAGTATAAAAGGAGGTTGAAGCCTCCATATTTCTCTTCTTGACTTTTTAAAAAGATTGAGCGATTTAAAGAGAAAGAGTTGACCGGATTGCAAGTCCCTGTTTTCAAGAAGGCTATTTTCAAAAGGCTTGTTAAGGTGAGTGATTTTTAAACCTTTTTACAAAAAAATTCATACTGGTTTTATTTGAATGTTGATTATTATTGGAAAGAAATCAGTTATTTTGCTCAAAGGTTTTATCCGGACAAAGGGTGACCGGATTAGGTTTAAATCGGACAAAGCTTGTCCGGATATTTCTTAAATCGGACAAGGGTTGGACGATTAAGCCCTTAACCGATCAAGCATTAAGCGGTTTAGTCTTAAACCGGTTAAGTGTCAAGCGAGTTATGATTGATAAGAATGGTTAACATTTTGAACTGAGAAGTAGGAATACGACCATGTGGTGACCGGATTATTTTAAATCGGTCAAGCTTTGGAAAATGTTTCTACCAAACGTGGTGACGTAAGTCTGTTTTGGTATGAAACTATATTTTTGGGAAACCTTCCTACCAAGCATGGTGACGTAAGTTTGTTTTGGTATGGAAGTTGTAATAATCGGGTTTCAAGTTTTGATTTAAGATTTTCTTTAATATATATATATATATGTGTGTGTGTGTGTTATGATTATGTGAAGATTTTGAGATGTGAATATTGGGAAAAAATTTAAAAAAAGGAGGGAGGTCGGCTGATTGTGCCGCCCACCATTTTTTTCCTTGTGCTATATATAGAAAGTTTGAGATAGATGAAGAGTTTTTACACACTCTATATTCGGAAAGTTTTCTTGGTGAATCATACGGATTGGCAGAAAAAGAAGAAGAGAATTCAAAGCTTGGACATTTGATTTCTAAGGTGAGTGTATATTGCTTTAAAGTATTGGTTATTACATATTTTACTGTTAGAATCTGCTATTTATGAACTGCTTTTCATAAATATTTAGTTAAGTGTTAAACCGGACAAAGAGTGTCCGGAGTCCTCCTTAAACCGGTCAAGAGGTGACCGGATCTCATCTAAATCGATCAAAGGTTGGGCGATTTATTGACCGGATTGTTTTAAATCGGTCAAAGGTTGGGCAATGTATTGTCCGGATTGCTTTAAATCGGTTAAGTTGTGAGCGGGCTATTGTCCGGACTTGTTATCCGGACAAAGATATTAACTTAATTCTAAGTGTTAACCGGACAAAGCTTATACGAGGTGTTGTCCGGATTGTTGACCGGAGATAATGGTTACTCTTGATAATCTAAGGGGTTGTTTACCAAATTTTCTATTAAGTCCTGTATGGATAAATTTGTCTGTCTGGATAAATTTGGCTGTCTGGATAACTTTGGGTTGCTGTTTACTTTTCTATCTGAATCAATAGTCTGAATAACATAAATGACCAATTTACCCCTGAGTATTAACCATGGGCTGTTTAGTATACTGTTAAACAAACCCAAAATAAAAAAGGAAACCGAGCAGCAAACAATATAYTGGTTTAAGCACCTCTGGTTTAAGCAGCAAACCGAAGCATTTACAGCAAAAATCGAGCAGACACAGAGCAGCAATAAGAGCATACAAAATAAATCGAGCAGCAAGACTGAAGCATTTACAGCAAAAATCGAACAGAGCATACAAAAAATGGAATCTAAGACCGAATCGAACAGCAAAATCGAGCATACAAATCAAAATCGAGCAGCAAAATCGGAAGCATCAAAATCGGAAACTGTACTAAAGCAAACAAAGCATACAAAATCGAGCAGCAAAATCGGAAGCATCAANCAAAATCGAGCAGCAAAATCGGAAGCATCAAAATCGGAAACTGTACTAAAGCAAACAAAGCATACAAAATCGAGCAGCAAAATCGGAAGCATCAAAATCAGGAATCAAGCAGCAAAATTGGAAGCATCAAAATCGAGCGAATCGAACATAAGAGCATCAAAATCGAACATAATCTATAGATAAGGAGAAGAGTTTACCTTTGGAGAAGAGAAGATTGGAAATCGAGAAGCAAAATCAGTAGCAAAATCGCCGATTAGGGTTGGAGAAGAGCAAACMTGTCGAGAGCGTGGGCTTTACAAGGGTAGCCAGGTCTTTTTTGTTGCTTAATGGGGACAAGTGGTGATATTGGGCTGTGCGATTAAGCCCCTGTCTGGGTGAATAAGCTCGAAGTAAACAGCCTAAAATGGCTGTGCGAATAAGCCGGTTTATCCGGTAAGCTCATTAAGTCACAAGTAAACAGCCCCTAAGTGTTTGTCCGGATTACATATCCGGACAAGGTTGACCGGACTTCAAATCTGGTTAATGTGTTGAAATACTTTTGACATGCAATGGCGGTGCAACCGCGAGAAAGAGAGAGAGAGAGAGAGAGAAAGAGAGAGAGAGAGATGTAATGGCGGTGTAACCGCGAGAACGATGTAATGGTGGTATAACCGCGAGAGAGATGTAATGGCGGTGTAACCGCGAGAGAGATGTAATGGCGGTGTAACCACGAGAGAGATGTAATGGCGGTGTAACCGTGAGAGAGATGTAATGGCGGTGTAACCACGAGAGAGATGTAATGGCGGTGTAACCGCGAGAGAGAGATGTAATGGCGGTGTAACCGCGAGATGGATGTAATGGCGGTGTAACCGCGAGAGGGATG
>NW_020202141.1:11006-13392 GCF_001531365.2 Cynara cardunculus var. scolymus
TCTCGCGGTTACACCGCCATTTCATCTCTCTCGCGGTTACACCGCCATTACATCTCTCTCGCGGTTACACCGCCATTTCATCTCTCTCTCGGTTACACCGCCATTTCATCTCTCTCGCGGTTACACCGCCATTACATCTCTATCGCGGTTACACCGCCGTTTCATCTCAAAAACATTTTCCAAAAACTTTATATCTCTTTATTCGGACTTGAAGTCCGATCAATCTTGTCCGAATAACAAGTCCGATCAACAAACACTTGAAAGTTAACATCTTTGTCCGGATTAATACTTCACTTTCATTGTTAACCGGTTTAAAGTAAACCGGACTATACATTGCCCAACCTTTGTCCGGTTTAAAACAATCCGGTCAATACACCGCACAACACTTGACCGGTTTAGACTATTATCCGGTCACCTCTTAAGCGGTTTAGAAGTAAACCGATCACCCTTTGAGCGGTTTAGAAGTAAACCGATCACCCTTTGAGCGGTTTAGAAGTAAACCGGTCACCCTTTGAGCGGTTTAGAAGTAAACCGGTCACCTCTTACACGGTTTAAGATAAACCCGGTTGGTATTTGAACGGTTTATTTGTCCAGATAACAATCTGGGCATCACTCAAAGCTTTAATACACTCACCTTTTAGAATTCGAGTAACAAAGCTTTTGAATCCTCTTTCTGGTAACCCTCTTGATTCTTCAGAGACAAATCCTTCCAAATATAGTATATGTGTGTGTACCTATCCTTCTTCCCAAAAATTCTATATATATATACAAAAAAAGAAAAGAGGAGAGGTGGTGGGTCGGCACAACCAGCCGACCTTCCCCCTTTTATTTTAAAATTTTAAATGATCACTTATATATATATTACACTCACACATACATACCCGTATATACATATATAAATATATATATATATATAAACCTGAAATTAACAACGAGAATATCACAATATCCCCCCTTAAAAGAATTCCGTCCCGGACTTCCATTAAGTAAACAGATAAGGATATTTCATTCGCATTTCCGATTCTGATTCCCATGTGGCATCTGGTCCAATCTCTTTGTTTCGTAATTTCTTCACCTTATAATCAGTAATTTGTTCAGTGGTTTCTTCAAAGCATAATCTCTCATCTACCTTAATCTCAGATAATGGTACTGCCACATCTAGATTTATAGACACTTCCTTCAATTTGACACTTGAAACGTGTCATGAATTCCACTTAATTCCAAAGGAAGTTCTAACTTATAGGCCACTTCCCCAACTCTTCCCACAATAGGGAATGGTCCAATATACCTTGGACTTAACTTCCCTCTTTTTCCAAAACGTACCATTCCTTTCCAARGTGATACTTTCAACATTACTTTATCACCTATTTGAAACTCAATCGGCTTCCAACGTTTATCTGCATAACTTCTTTGTCTATCTTGTGCAGCTTTCATTCGTTCCCATATTACTCCAATTTTATCTGCAGTTTGCTGAACTAACTCAGGTCCAGCTAACTGTTTTTCACCTATTTCATTCCAGCACAAAGGAGTATTACATTTTCGCCCATACAGAACCTCAAAAGGTGTTGTCTGAATACTTGAATGGTAGCTATTGTTGTATGCAAATTCAATCAAAGCCAAATGACTATCCCATGACCCTCCAAAATCAATGATACAGGATCTCAACATATCTTCTAAAGTTTGGATAGTGCGCTCACTCTGTCCATCAGTCTGAGGATGGTAAGTTGTACTTAGCTTAATTTGTGAATCCATTTCTCTTTGAAAACTCTTCCAAAACATAGAAGTGAAATGACTATCTCTATCAGAAACAATTGATAAAGGAACACCATGTTGTGTCACTCTCTCATCAATATGACTTTGCCAATCTCTCCATCGAATATGACTCACTTATAGGTAAGAAATGTGCATATTTAGATAACCGATCTACTATTACCCATATTGCATCATACCCTTTCGATGTTCTCGGCAATTTGGTTATGAAATCCATAGTGACATGGTCCCACTTCCAAACCGGAATTTCTAAAGATTGCAACTTACCATAAGGACGCTGATGTTCAATCTTTACTTGAAGACATGTCAGGCATTGTTCAACATGTTTAGTAATAATATCTTTCTTCATACCTGGCCACCAATAATGTTGCCTCAAATCCCGATACATTTTATTTGTACCTGGATGTATCGCAAAACGTGACTTATGAGCTTCATCCAAAATACGTTTTCTAAGATCACCATAATATGGTACCCAAATTCTGTTCTGAAACTTCCAAAATTCTCTATCATCTTTCACCAAATCAAATATCAATCCACCCAATCTTTCCTGTTTGATCTTGTTCTCTTTCATTGCCTCATGTTGAAATTCTCGTAACACTTCTTGAATACTGGGTAA
>NW_020202141.1:17913-24184 GCF_001531365.2 Cynara cardunculus var. scolymus
ACAAAAAGTACTGGTGCACCCCACGGAGAAGTACTTGGTCTGATAAAACCTTTATCCAACAATTCTTTCAATTGAGACATTAACTCCTTTAACTCATAAGGAGCTAATCGATATGGTGCACGCCCAACAGGTGTTGCTCCCGGAATTAATTCAATCTGAAATTCAATCATTCGGTCTGGAGGTAAACTTATAAGTCTTCTGGAAATACTTCAGGAAATTCTCTTACAACTGGAGTATCTCCCATCTTTCCCTTCTCTTTCTTCATATCTATAGCATATGCAAGAAAACTAGCACATCCTTTCTGTACATACTTCCTAGCCTTTATAACTAAAATTAGGCTAGAGTAACGATCATGCTTATCTCCATAAATCACAACTCTTCCTTTCTCAGGTAAGTCTATATGAATCATCTTCTCATTACAGACTATATTGGCTTGATTTTCAGCTAACCAATCCATGATATATTTACATCAAATTCCCTCAGAGGTAAAGGAAATAACTGTATAGGCACCTCACATCCTTCTATACTGATAACACACTCATCAATTTTTTCCTTAACCAAAACTTCACTATCATTTGATGTTTCCACAATTAGATCCTCATTCAATGCTTTATATTCTAAATGTGCGCAGTTAACAAATGATGGTGACACAAAAGAACGATTTGCACCCGAATCAAATCAAACTTTGGCACATACTGAATTAACAAGGAATGTACATGTCACCACTTCAGGGTGCTCTTCCGCCTCGCCTCTCGTCATCTGAAAGGCTCTCCCTTTTACATTAGATTCTGTCTGTTTTATTCCTCCCCTTCCACTTGTATTAACATGATTATCCATTTGCCCATGACCTGTTGGCACATACCCAGATCCTCGACCCCCAGAATATCCAGATCCTCGACCTCCAGCAAAACCAAACCCTTGACTCTTTACTTGTGGACAATCAACATTTACATGTTGAGATGAATTACAAGTAAAACACCTCCGCGTCACCCGACAGTCTCGAGCTACATGGTCTTCAGAATATTCAGATCTGAACTGGACAAGACTTCCCACCAATACAAAGCACTTGATCTCAAACGAGATACAACAAACATAACTTTGTCTTATTCTGCACTTTTACTGATTTGCAGACTCAGCTCTATCTCCTTAAGCCAACACATGGCTTTAACAGTATCACACTCACCAGAAAATTTAGGAGGTTTGCAAGCAAGAAACATCTTGATATTTCCTCCCTTTTGCACTGAGGACGAAGTGAGGGGTACAGATGTACCAGTTACCGGTGTACTAGCTCCGGCTTCCTCCTGATCGAAATTTCTTACCACATTTGGATTAGTTTGGTTTGTACGCCTTAACAAATTTACCAAACTTTCCTAAAACTTTCCCAGCTCTGCTGCCAACATATCTTGAGTAATATACTCAGGGTCAGAAACATTATGTCCACCCCTTACTCTTCCTCGACCACGGCCAGACATTGAACTTTCTTGGGCCAAAAATTCATGTTCCTGTCTAGTACCTCTACCTCTTCCTCGTCCTCTGCTACGACTTCGTATTTCTATTACATTTTCTGGATCCTCTCCTTGTGTAACATTTCTTCTTCCCCGACCTCTTCCATAACCAGTTGAGGCCCTTCCCGATTGATTGGGATTATCCGCCATTTCTCAGTCTGTAACCTTTTCTGTCACATTTAAACACACATGATTATTCTCATAATCACAACATAATAACACATTTATTCTCATGTTTACTCATAACTCAGATTATATCAGTCATATATAATATATCTCTCTCATAATAGGTTCAGCTATAACATATTCTCATGTTCATAGACCCAGTGAAACTTATTATCATAACTTCCCACACCTCTAGTTTAAGTCTAAGTATTTCGCAAATACCCAGATCCCTTAAACTAAGGCTCTGATACCAACTGTAACAACCCTCATAATCCCATATACATAAAATTTACATCATCATACTCATAATACTAAAAATAATATTATTACAAAACAGGGACTAACAAAATGTATCTTTAATACATATATGAACAAACTATTATCATCATTATACTTTTCCTTTGCCCTTATCTTGCAAAGTATGCTGACTTGCAAAACAAGTTAGTCCAACAACTGAGCGTTAGACCAAAAGGTCTAGTGAGTGTATAAATCTCATACAAATAATATACATTCCAAACAATCAGTTTAGAATCAAACCTGTTTTGAAACATAAACATATTAATGTTTCTCTCTCGCGGTTACACCGCCATTTCATCTCTCTCGCGGTTACACAGCCATTACATCTCTCTCGCGGTTACACCGCCATTACATCTCTCTCGCGGTTACACCGCCATTACATCTCTCTCGCGGTGTAACCGCCATGCGGTTACACCGCCATTTCATTTCTCTCGCGGTTACACCGCCATTACATCTCTCTCTCGCGGTTACACCGCCATTTCATCTCTATCGCGGTTACACCGCCATTTCATCTCAAAAACATTTTCCAAAAACTTTCTATCTCTTTATCCGGACTTGAAGTTTGGTCAATCTTGTCTGGATAACAAGTCCGGTCAACAAACACTTGAAATTAACATCTTTGTCCGGATTACAAATCCGGACAATACTTCACTTTCATTGTTAACCGGTTTAAAGTAAACCGGACTATACATTGCACAACCTTTGTCCGGTTTAAAACAATCCGGTCAATACACCCTTCGTGTAAAGGGAAAAGGAAAATGTGATTATTTTCTATTGTCGACTTTTGAAGATACATGTTGCATTACATGTAATAGTACAAGATTTGTTTTGGAAATTTTTATATGTAGATTTTGTACATATAGTAATCCTTGTAGTAGTGGGACCTTATGATGTAAACAATATTTCTATGTAATGAAATATGTAATATATGCAAATGTGATGTTTGGGGGTGTTACAACGGCCATTTGGGAAACTCATCATTTTTCAGTGATTTTAACTTTATTTTTAAGCCAACACATAAGACTAATTTCCAGAAAAAGAATCAGCCATTTTCATTGAGTTTTGAAGGAGATATGACCGTTTTAAAATGCATGCAAGATTTTGTCAGCAATGCTCTTTTTGCATCATAATCTTGTATCAAGAACTTGAATGCTCAAAACTTAATATTTTTGAGTGAGACCAGTTGCGTTAGAAAGATAACTCATTATAATAAGTTCTAGAAGAAAAATAAACCATTTTGGAGGATTAACCAGAGAGATATGGTCGTCCAAAGTAGGTTTTACCTACTGTCAAGTGTGTTGTTGCCCACTTATTTTGTTCTAAACATTTGAAGGTTCAAAACTTCTTCATTTTACATGATTCTAGTTGGAAAAGAATCATAAATCATCAAAGTACGTTTTAGAAGAAAAATCAGAACATTTGGACTTTTATTTTGAAAGATACAGTCGACACAAGTGCTAACAGAATCTGTCAGTTTTTGAAATACATCTTCTAATGATTAACTTCCACATGCAATGAGGTTTTATCCTACTTTCAACACTTAAAATTCTCAAATCGGATGTTTTCAACACTTAGTCAAAATTCCAAAATGAAAATCGGACATAAAAAGTCAACAAGTCAACAAGTCAAGGTCAACAAAGTCAACAAGTCAATGTACGTATAAGTCCTAAAACAAATCGATCAAAAGTCAAATATTTAAATCGATCAAAATTCAAAATCCGTTCAATCACCAAAGACAATGTACGATCAAAATATAAATCGCTCAATAGAAAAATACTCTAAGTACAAGTCTTACCAAGCGGATTCTCTAAATCGATCAACAAATCGCACAAAGCTTAAACGACTTACCCATCAGATTGTGTAAATTGCCCACTAATCCGCACAAGTTACCAACGACTTACCAGACGGATTATCTAAATCACTTGATTATCCGCACAAGTGTTGTCCGGATAAACCTATAGCAAAGAACTCAAAAACACACGGATGTTAAATCACACAAGCTTTAACCGGATAACACCCTAAATCGATCAAGAGTTAAGCGGACTAACACTCAACAAAAACACAAAATTTCACACTTTTACCAAAAATTTGGATCAAAACATGAAAAAATATGAGTTTTGAAGAAGATTTGCCAGAATACGAAAACTCAAAAATCAATTAAATCGGGTTCAAAACTTGCATAAAATAAAAAATAGTGTGAATCAAAGTTGTTCGAAATACAAAAGCAAATCTAGCTATGTAAATCTTTTCAATTAACAATCAAAAAACAACCAAATTAGGCTCAAAAACCAAATCTGGACTAAGAACACTTATGAACAGTGATGAACATCAGAAACCCAGATCGATCAATCTTCAAAAATTCGTGCAAAAATGTGCAAAATCGTTTAATCCCCTAATTGAAATTGCTGCAGTCTGCTCTGATACCAATTGTGAAGTTCATGATTCATACAAAAATGATAAGATCTTCAAGAACAAGATGAATGTAATAGTAGAAAGAATAGATCATCAAATGTAATTGATTTGATTGAAAGAGAGAGAATTACAACACTATTTTTCTATTACAATTCTGCTAATGACTTGGTAATGACAATTACAAGGAAAATACTATTTATACTAAGGAAATAGTAAAGCTACACTATTACAAAGCAAGTAAACTAAGGAGAAACTTGAATATAACAATAAAGCTCTTACTCAAACCCAACATACTTTCATTGAGAAGAAGGTGTAGAAAATGAGGTTTTATCCTACTTTCATCTCCCCTTTTTTATTTCTCCAGAAAATTTAATTACAAAATCAAGAAGATGTAGAAAATGAGAATCTTTGTTATTGTATAAAGGTAAGATAACTAGTCTATTACCTTTTGCCTGAAATCTTGAATATTCTTCAAGATTGACAGATTTTTAATGTTGTTTGAAGATGAAATTGGCTGGAGGGGTATGGTTTAGAAAGAGAGAGGTTAGTGAGAGGAAAGGTTTGTGCAAAATGAGGATGAAAAAAAATGGGAGTTTTCAAAGAATTTGGAGTATTTATATGTGAGTTTAAAGAAACGAAATAGGCTGGCCTTATTAGAGCCCAAGTCCGTACTTGTTTATTTTTATTTTTATTAAAATAAGGTCCATTTAAAGTAAAACATAAATATAATTGTCAAATACTGATAAAATATCAATATTAGGTCAAAATTCCAAATTTTTGTAAAATTATTTGAATATTCAAATAAAACTTTTTATAATTCAATTTGAACTTTTATAATATCAACTTTATTTTGTTTGGAGAATTTTAATGAATTTGGCATTACATTAGTTAACTTTATCAGTTACTCATCGAAATAGGATTTTCTGAACTATATTTTGGGAACTAAGCCAGATCAATTTCTAATCAAATGACTAGATCCTAATATAATTCTTAAATTTAAAAATTCTATAAGGTGCTAACCTGACGCCCAAAAATAGCAGATGTCACAGTCTCCCCATGCCAGAAAAATTTCGTCCCGAAATTTCGTTCGTCAGTCCTTAACTTTGGACTCGTTTGAGAACAAGTGGGGATACTTATTTTTCATAAAATCTTCTCTTTCCCACGTGTACTCCGGTCCATGCTTTGAAGTCCAATGAACTTTTACAATTGGAATCTTGCTACGCCTCAACTGCTTAATTTCTCTATCCATGATTTCTATGGGTTTTTCAACGAAGTGCAGGTGATCGTTAATTTGCATATCTTCCAATGGCATAACCAGTGTTTCGTCTGTTAAGCACCTTTTGAGGTTTGATACATGAAATGTATCGTGAATATCGCTTAATTCTGGTGGTAAATTTAACTTGTATGCCACTGGCCCAAGCTTCTCATTTATTTCATAGGGACCAATATATCGGGGACCCAATTTGCCTCTTTTTCCAAAGCGCATTATTCCTTTCCATGGTGAGACTTTTAAAAATACTTTATCCCCTTTTTGGAACTCTAATGGTCTCCTCCGATTATTGTCATAGCTTTTCTGACGATCTCTTGCAGCCTTAAGTCGATCCTTGATTATTACAATCTTATCAGTGGTTTCTTGGACAACATCACGTCTGGTTATTTGTCGATCGTCGATTTCTAACCAACTGAGTGGGGATCTGCACTTTCGTCCATATAAGGCTTCATAGGGCGCACACTGAATACTGGCATGGTAACTGTTATTGTACGCAAACTCAACTAACGGAAGATGCGTATCCCATCTTCCACCAAAATCTATAACGCATGCACGCAACATGTCTTCCAGTGTTTGGATTGTTATTTTTGTCTACCCATCAGTTTGGGGGTGGTACGATGTA
>NW_020202141.1:26020-28150 GCF_001531365.2 Cynara cardunculus var. scolymus
AGGCTATTTAGCCGACCTTCCATATTTGGAAGGTATAAAAAGGGGCTTAGCCTCTTCATTTGCTCTTCTTGCCATTTTGAGTAAAAATTGAGTGATTTAAAGAGAAGAGTTGACCGGATTTCAAAAGAGGAATTTCAAGTATTTGGAGATTCAAGTTGATTTCAAGCGTTTTGTTTTGAAAAGCTTATTAAGGTGAGTGGTTTCTAAACCTTTTTGCATAAAAATTTATTCTGGTTTTATTWGAATATTGTTGTTATTGGTAAAGAATTCGTATTTTTCTGTTTAAGTTTTACCCGGATAAAGTGTGACCGGATAAGTAATAAACAGGACAAAGCTTGTTCAGATTCTCAAATCGGACAAGCCTTGAACGGAGTATTGTCCAGATATTGTTAAATCGGTCAAAGGTTGGGTGAGGTGTTGTTCGGACTTGTATCCGGACAAAGTTATTGATTTTTATTTTAAGTGTTAAACCGGTCAGGCTTGATCGAGGTATTGTTCGGACTAGTATTCGGACAAAGTGTTAAATCGGACATGACTTGACCGGAAATGAAGTCCGGCCAAGCCTATGTTGTCCGGATTTGTTAAACCAGACAAGTGGTGACCGGAGATGAAGTCTGACTGATTTTGTGTTATCCAGATTTATGTTTTACGTTTTGAATCAGAAATGGTTATTTTATCATAAAAATGAATTCCAATGGCTGCGGTCTATTCGAAATTATTTTTATAAAATGTTTTGACGAAGGGATAAGGGTGGCATATCAAGGAGAGGTGTACCATGGGATAAGGGTGGCATACCAAGGAGAGGTGTACATTTGATATAAGGGTGCCATTTGTACGTACGTGGTATTATATAACTCTTTCTATTATATCCTTTAAGACTACCTTGGTCTGTAATCTTTATTTCTTTATGATTTAAGGATTTAGAATCAAGGTTCTTAATTGGAAATCGTAGTCTGGCTGTTATTAAGGAGAAAGGAACAGATTTGGCCTGAAACTTTATTTAAACCTTGTTTGATAAGAAAAGGTTTAAAAAGTGGCATTATATGGAACCCGTTTTGGTTCAAAGTTATACGATTTGAATAGCTAAGTGATTAGTATGAAAAGTGGAAAAGGATCTGATATTATGTGTTCATATATTTGTTGTATATGAATAATTGTTTTCATAAAGATTTTGGTGGTCTACCCTGCAATGACATGAATAGGGTATCTCACTAGACTCTTCAGTCTAACCCTCCTTTTGTGAATTTTAAATATGTATTGCAGGAGGTGCAGGAGGTAAGAAAAAGGGAAAGATGTAATATTTTCTTATATGCATTTCGGCATGAAGAGTTGATTTGATGAACAGTTTTGTTGAATTAGTACAAGAGGTGTTTTAGAATTTTTGGACCTTGTATTTGGTCATGTTAGTTCTTGTACTAAGGGACCTGAATGGTATATAAAATGTATGGTTTGGGACGTTACATATAATTTTCTCGGATTGCTAAGAAATGAGCAGATTTTGTCAGTCGATCTACAATTACCCAAATGGCATCATGCCCCTTTCCAGTCCTGGTTAACTTAGTTATGAAGTCCATTGATATTTGTTCCCACTTCCATTGGGGAATCTCGGGTTGCTGAAACAGACCGGAAGGTTTTTGGTGGTCGGCCTTGACCATTGCACAAGTTAAGCACTTATTTACATACAAGGCAATGTCTTTCTTCATTCTAGGGAACCAATAATGTTCCCTTAAATCCATATACATTTTATCTGCTCCTGGGTGAATTGAATATTATTGGTCTAAGATTGCCAATCTTAGGTATCCAAACCCTATTTCCCAAGTAATTCATTTCGTCAGATTTCAATTGAAACTTAGTCTCCATGTGGTGGAAAGTCTCATTCATCAAATTCTCTTCCTTTAATGCTTCTTTTTTATCTTTGAAAATTTGTGCTTTCAAACTTGTGTTTACAAATGCTCCCAAAGCCCTCATCCTTGTTGGTTTCACTCTTTCCTTCCTACTTAGAGCATCGGCAACCACATTTGCTTTGCCGGGATGGTACTTAATTTCACAATCGTAATCACTAAGTAGTTCAACCCATCTTCTTTGTCTCATATTTAACATCTTCTGGTTGAGGATGTGTTGAAGGCTTTT
>NW_020202141.1:29410-30709 GCF_001531365.2 Cynara cardunculus var. scolymus
AAACTCCCGAACTACAGGGAAATCATCAATACATTTCTCTTTGACCTTCTTATCAATAACATGTGCCAAAAATGCAACATGATTCTTCTTTAAGTACTTTTGCATCTTCATGCATGATACTATCCTAATTTTTCGATCTGACTCGTCTCCTCGAATTACAATTGAGTCACTTCCTTCTTGAGGAATTCGGATAACCTTTTTCGAACAAACTATTTCAGCTCTATTTTGTGGCTAGCCAATCCATGCCTATAACTATATCAGAACTTCCTAGCTCAATGGGAATAAGATCTATGCTAAAATCCTTTTCGGCTAAACTTAGAGTGCAGTCTATGATTATGTCCCTAGCTCTAATTTCTTGACCATTGGCAAGTTCTATTATGTAAACTTCTCTCAACCTTTGAGGCTTTATGTTAATCTTTGGCTTAAAATCTAATGATACAAAACTTCTATCTGCTCCTGAATCAAATAATACTGATGCAAATACATTATTCAAAAGGAATGTACCTGTAACCACATTTGGATCATGCCTAGCCTCCTTTGCTCCGATCTCAAATGCTCGGCCCCGTGCTTGACTTTCTGGGTTCCCTTGATTGATTGGTCAGTTTTGGTTAAGATTTGTTTCCTGTTTTCTCATTGGACATACATTCCTCATATGACCTGGACTTCCACATTCATAACATGTCGCTTTTGACAATCTTTTGCAAAATGACCCCTTTGGTGGCATCTTTGGAAAGTGGTGCAATTTCTCCAGTGTGGATATTTACATTTATTGCACTTGGGTTTGTTTCCTGGTTTTACCACTTGGATCTGTACTCCAAAATTTCCTACCATTTTCCTATTCTTGTCATATCTTCCCCTAGATCTTTGGCTCCTATGTTCCTCTATCTTTCTCTTTCCCTTGGCAAATTCTCCAGACCGAACATCATTATTTGTAAGTTTGGTAGCAATATTTATTGCCTCTTGAAGGGTCTTCGGATTTGCCGAGGTGATGTTTCCTCTAATCTCCGGAGACAAACCCCAAATATATCTCACAATGCGGACTTCCTCCGGTGTCACTAGATGTGGTACTAGATTTGCTAACTCATAGAATCGAGCCGTATACGCAGCTATATTTTCCCCTTTTATTTCATGATTCCATAACTCCATTTCTAACTTTTGGAGTTCACTTCTTGGCCAGTATTCATCCTTGAGTAGTTTCTTAAATTCTTTCCAAGAAAGTTGCTTAGCTGTTTCTCGACCCCTACTGAAAGGGGAAGAGTTTCCCCAGGCAATTTTATAAAGACTGTAAAAAGCGTCACC
>NW_020202141.1:33059-35860 GCF_001531365.2 Cynara cardunculus var. scolymus
ATCCCAATCAGCACATCCCGCCCAACCACATTCCAAGCTGACTTAAAAAATTTAGAGGAATAACCATCAGGGCCAGGGGCTTTATCATTCCCAATAGCAAATAAAGCATYMTTTATYTCCAAATCAGAAATGGGACGAATTAAATGAAGAGATTCCGATAAAGATAAAGCATGACGAAACACACAATCCCCCATAGAAGAAGAACCAAACCTGAAGAGGTACCAAGAATTCCTTTAAAATGAGAAATGAAAGCCGTAGATACTGCCTGGTCCTCATAAAGDACACCAGCCGAGTCCCTGATCATGGCAATATGGTTCCGATTGCGCTTTTCTTTCATAGCATGAAAGAAGAATTTAGAATTACCATCCCCTTCATTTAGCCAAGATATCTTCGCTTTTTGTCTAGCCAAATCCATCTGATTACTCCTAGCTTCTTGATAAGCTAATAAAAGGTGAGTGATATCCTCCTTTAGCAAATCATTAAATGGGTCAAGATCACAAGCCAATTGGGCAACTTCAAGTTCGGTCTTAAGTTGAATAACCCGCTTATCCAAACAACCATAAGAATTTCGGAGCCGCCGACAAACCACCTTAAGATCTTTCAGTTTCCTTAAAACCCTCTTTCATGTAAGAGCCATTCTGATGCTTCGACCATACCTCCTCTACCGAAGCAAGGAAATCCGTATGAGAGGTCAAAAAATTGTCAAACTTAAAGCCACGCTGCCGAATACGACGACCAACACGGAAAGAAAGAACGCCCGGGGAATGATCAGAAATCCCCCTAGGTTCAAAAAAAGCCGAAGCATCCCCAAACCGAGAAAGAAAATTCGAATTGCCCAAAATACGATCAAGTTTTCTCATAACACCCTCTCCCCCCGAAGGTTTCTGGATCCAAGTAAATTGACACCCTTGATACGCAATGTCAAATAATTCAGCCTCCTCTAAACAAATATGAAACTCTTCCATGTCAGAATTCCTCCTGGAAGAACCCCCCAGTCCATCATGAGGAAAAAGCATCGAATTAAAGTCACCCATAGCAATCCATGCTTTCCCTTGACTGAAAGCATGAAATTCCCCAAAAGCCCGCCAAAGCTCACGCCGTTCAGTACCCGTATTACAGCCATATACAAACGTGAAAAAAATGGGGTCAGATTGACCAAAAATACGCGCTTCACAATGGACATATTGCTGATTCTGCTCAATCATAATGACAGATAAAACTGACGGGTCCCAAGCTATAATTAGGCGAGTGCCTTGATCACTAACCGAACCATTAGATATCCAATTCCAATTACCATAGACACTACTACACACATCCCCCAAGTGATTGAAAGCAACTTTGGACTCAATGAGACAACATAAAGAAAGATGCCTGAGAGTTATAAAATCATGTACCTCCTTTCGTTTAATAAGGGCATTTAAGCCCCTAACATTCCAAGCTGCCAACTTGATCATTGAGATAAGACGGGTGAACTATCCTCTCCACGTTTTTCCATTATTTGTTCCTCCGTATCAATGATCTCCATTTCATCCTCTTCACTAGACTCGTCAGAGAGAGAAGAAAATCGATTACTTGTTTTCAGATTGATAACTTTACCCCTCCGCGGTTTAAAAGCCTGGACCACCTTTTGCACTAATTTCGGGTTTCCTTTCGATAAAGATTGAACATGGGAGGTATCCTCCCTTCCTCTTGGTGTACGTCCCGCATTAACCGTACAGAACTGWCCGTCCACTTTACCACTATCCTTTTCCTCCAACATAGAAGAAACCCCAAGATTTGAAACATGTTGGACAGAAGTATCATCCCCCGAGGGTTTTGAATTCTCCGGAACCCTTTTTAGAATCCCAACCCAGGTAAAAGAATCATGTGTACCTGTGTCTGCGCCAGACGATGATGTCTGAAACTCTTGGCGGCCTGTTGTATCCTTTTTTCTCCATTGTTTCCGCCTGACGTCAGTAAACCCCCTTTWGTCCACRACTGTCTCAGATACCCGTTTCTTTGTAACATCTCCTTTCAGACAAGACCCCGTGCGATGACCAAACACTTTACAGCTTGAACATTGAGAGGGAATCCAATCATATTCAAGAACAACATTTATGATGTCCTCTCCAGTACCTGCGATCCGTGGAATCACCACTTCTATATTCCGCTGCATTTCTCCCACTGCCCACACATCCACCAACAATTTTGCAAAGTTTGTACGGCCCCATGCTCTATCACAAGTGGAGGCAGTGCAAGCATATAATCTCAAAGGAACTCCTATGGCACTAGCAATGCGGCTAATACCCTCTTTATTGAAAGCAACCAAAGGGATATTGAAAAATTTCACCCACAACGGGCAAGAAGTGTGCACAGGCTTCTGAAGCCCTTTGAAGGATCCCAAAAAGAGACAAACAGCGGCCTCCCTCTAATCATAAGAGGGGACGTTTCAAGAACTTGGTTACATCCGCCCTCATCATTAAAATGAAAAAAGAAATATCCCATATCATTTACCATATCATCAAGTAAACCAAATTTTCCCCAGGCATTCTGAACCGCACGTAACATAATGGGGAACGGGAGACGAGGACCAAGAAAATATCCATAAAGTACCGATTGAAAAGATTTAGCGGACCTTTTGTAACCTCCAAGGGGAAACTGATCCTCGGTTTTAAACTCTTCTCAACAGGATAATACTTAAGATCGGAGGAGGAAGAGCCGCCCACTATCTCCGCAAAGGATATAGGAGGCACCACACTGTGATCATTCCTAAGCACTGGGGAGAGGCGATCCCAAACCGAAACTCTAGAAGACGAACCAGG
>NW_020202141.1:36120-40212 GCF_001531365.2 Cynara cardunculus var. scolymus
GAGAAAGATAAACTGGATATTGATACCAAAGTCACCACCAAACACCCAACACCAATGAGCAAAATAGCCACTAAGAGCTCAAGCCGAAAGAAACAGAAAAACAGCCTACAAGAATCCCAAACCGAGAAGACAAAGCTCATGCACACCCTAGCCGTCAATAAAGAACGGACCCTAGAGAAGCAATCGGCAAACCAAGTCCCAAACAAACCAGCAGCAAACCACACTCGAGAGAAGAGAAAGCCAGCAGCAAGAAACCAAGAAAAAGCGACGAAAAACAGCCTCTCAAAACCACGTTGACATGCAAACCCTAAAACCGAAAATCATGCAAACCCTAGCCTTTCAAAAAACAAACAGCGGCAGCCCTACCCAAGCACCCAGGAACAAAACCGAGACACCAAACACCCAAGGAGAACCAGCAGCTAAACGGCGAACACAAACTAAACGAAGGCAAACCTGGAAAAGCCGCCGCCGTTCAAAGCCTGAAAAGGAGAAGAACCACCGCCGTGCAAAACCCCAAAGGAGAAAGACACCAAACGTAGCCACCAAACCAGAAGCAGATACGATCACAGCAGCTCGGCAAACAAGGCAGCAAACAGAAACGAAGATCAACGTCGGCAGAAGGCCCGGCGTCAAACCCTAGTTCAAAACCCGCCGCCGGCAACACAAAAAAGACAAAACTGCTAACGTCCGCAACCAAAACAGAAGCAAACCTTGAAGATCAAACTAGACAACGAATCAGCAAACAAAATGAACATCGAAAACAGCAGCAGCAGCAGATCCAAAGACAAAAACCCTAGCCGTACACACGATTCTAGAGAGAAAAAATCAAACCAGTCAAACTAATGGGACTGCTTATGACCTAGTTGGTGTCATTTTGACGCAACTGTTTCTCGACCCCTAGTTTGCACTAAAGTATTCCACCAAGTCAGTGCCCGGCCTTGTAGTAAGCATGCTGCATATTCTACCTTGTTTGCCTCGGTGTATTTACTGATATGGAGGACAGATGTAACATCCCGAATTCACACATTTCATATAACACATATTTCATATATAAAATACATGTTTTCCCCACATAGGTCCATGATACAAGAGTTTGGAATATAAAATATACAACCCAAAAATTCCAAAAGTACATAATCTTGTATCCTAGCGTTTAAGCTTCCAAAACAATAAGCATATAGGGAAGTAATTCACAAATACTCCTTCCCTTATCATTACCTGCACACATAAATGCTATTATTTCACAATATGCATGATATCATATTCACATTTCACATAAATGCTTCATGCATTTTTACTTAAATATGCACATTTCACATAATCCACATAATAAAAATGTATAATTTACCTCAACCTAGGTTGTCTCAGACCCGGTTATAACAACAGATTCCATACCCTCTATCCAAGTCAATAACCCTACAGCTCCCTCAGTTCCATGGAATTCTTTGGGGTTGCAGGATCTGAAGGATTTATATGTGCATTCTCTGGGTGTTCTAGGCTCAGAATTGGTTGGTTGGTTAGCGTTCAGTCCTGCCGCTACCTGGCTGACAATGTTGGGGAGTGCGGCCAAGAGTTGTTCTGACACGAGACGTGCAACTTCAGGGTTTTCTCTTCTTGCTGGCATTTTCTAGGGCCTAAGTCAAAAGGGAATCTCGTCATTTTTATGGCAATAACATTGATAATAATTTCTAGTCATCTAATGATGCAGAGGATATTCATCTTGAGGATAACATTTGAACATTTTCATAATCGAACAAAATAATTTTTATATTCAACCATGGCTTGATGTAGATAAGCATTTCTCAAAAGACGTCATAAGTTCATAGTTGTTTACAACCCATCAAAACGAGATCTTAGGTTTCAATGCAAAAGAGTAAATATTCTATCACTAGATATCACTTCTAGAGCAACATCCAATCGATCAGCATTCCTAGCATCAGCATCATCATCCCACTCACTACCAGGCACTTGTACAATTTCCTAATCTCCCGTCTCGCAGCAATGACGGCATCTGAGGTTCTCATCATACGCTGGTGGTGCATTTCCATCACATCGGATAGGTTGTTCAAAATGTGGTGGTGATATCCCAGCCGGGTTTGGTGAGTTTGAGTCTCTGATGCGATTCTCCGCACCCATTCTCGTTCAGCCAGATTCATTCCCTGAGTGTAGGACGCAGGTACTCCTGTCACTACCTGAGAGGTCCTGCTCCCATGCTGTGGTTGGGATGACTCCCCTCTAACTCTAGTGGAATTCTCAAAAGTCACCCGCAAAGGTAGTGGAACACTTTTCCTAGACGTAACTCTAATCCTTGGACCATGAAAGGTTTGAGGTGGAATATCGGGCACTAGCTCCGATGGGGGCAATATGGATGCAGGTGATGAAGCAGGTGTCTCGCTAGTCGCTGTGTCCTCATGCTCATATGGGTCTACCTCTTCATTGATGGATGAGTTCCTTCTAGATCGACTAACCACATAACCGGATTCGTCTGCCGAATATTCATTCGGAGCAGATGATGACATAGTGATCTGCGATATTAACAATCTTAATTACGAAATGTACCGTCTATAAGTGCTTAGTGTTGTAACAAAAGCTTCTAAGCAAGGCTAATGGTGGCAATCAAGCTAGAGCCTCTAGATAGCGAAAGTCTCTGGTTGTCTCTGGTTGCATAACCAGACTTAGAACTTTTTTTGGGTTCTAGTTCATCGGTCCTCTGGTTCAACTTGCATACTTAGAAAAGTAATGGATTTCTCGTCCATCGGTCCTCTGGTTCCACATACATACTTAGTGTAACGCCCCAACCCACACATTGCATGTAATACATATTTTATACAAAGGAAATACATAATATCATTCCATTCGGGTCCCTTAGTACAAAAATCTAACATGGCCAATTACAAGGTCCAAAATTTCAAAATATATTTATTGTACTAATCAATCAAAACAGTTCTTCAAGCAGAAGCGCATAAAGGAAAATATTACACCTTCCCCTTCCCCTTCCCCTTACTGTTCGAACCTCCTGCAACACATAGTTAAAATCACAAAACGAGGGTTAGACCGAAAGGTCTAGTGAGATACCCTATTTATGTTATTGCAGGGTGAAAAATCACYAAAACCTTTAGGGAAAAATATCATTTCATATATATAACAAATATATGAATAAATACGAACGTAATACTAGATCTTTTTCATTTATCAAGCAAAGCACTCTGCTTATTCAAATCTCAAAACTCTGAACCAATCAGGTTCCACATAATGCCACTTTTAAACCTTTTCCTAACCAACAAGGTTATTTAAAGCTTCAGGCCAAACCTGACATTTTCTCCTCAATAACATCCAAACTATGATTTCGAATAAGAACCTTGATCCTAAATCTTTAAATCACAAAGAAATAAAGACTCCGGACCACGGTAGTGTTAAAGGATATAATAGAATGAGTTATATCATACAACATACATACAAATGCCACCCTTATATCCAAAGGTGTGCTCTCCTTGATATGCCACCCTTATCCCATGGTACACCTCTCCTTGATATGCCACCCTTATCCCATGGTACACCTCTCCTTGATATGTCACCCTTATTTCCTCATAAAAATATTTTCACAGAATAATTTCAAATAAACCGCAGCCATTGAAATTATTATCAATACAAAAATATTTCTTTCAAAACTTCCTTTTTATGATAAAATAACATTTCCAATTGAAAACACAACATTACATCAAATCCGGTCAACTTTGACTTAGCCGGACTTCAAATCCGGTCAACTATTCGGACAACACAGCCTAAGCTTTGTCTGATTTAACACTTGAACAAATTTCAAATTTGTCCGGATAACAAATCCGGTCAATACCCCGCATAAAGCATGAACGATTTATCACTTAGAATATAAACCATCTTTATCCGGATAACATGTCCGGTCAATACCCCGCTCATTACTTAGCCGATTTAAAATAATCAGGCCACTATTTGGTCGTATTCTTACTTCTCAGTTTAAAAAAGATAACTTTTCTTACCAATCATAACCCGATCAACATTTAACCGATTTAAGACAATCCGGACAATACATCGATTAACCTTTGTCCGATTTAAAAT
>NW_020202142.1:0-2035 GCF_001531365.2 Cynara cardunculus var. scolymus
GGTTTAGGTTTCTTCATTGAGCGGTATTCATATACACCGTTTAGATTTCTTCATTGAGCGGTGTTCATATAAACCGGACGAGTCTTGAGCGGTGTTCATATAAACCGGATGTGTCTTGAGCAGTATTCATTCATTGTTTATCCGGTTTAACACTTGTTTTCTATTTTTTTCATAAACCGGACACCTCTTGCACGGTTTATTCATACACCGGTTAAACTTTGAGCGGTTATTTTTTGAACGGTTTGACTTGTTGACTATAAATAACAGTTTTACTATTCGTATTATTTTTTTTACTCGTTGACTGTTCATCGTCGTCTCCGCTTGTCAATCCGCCTGCATCGTTCGCTTGATTCTATCTTGAAGGACCTAAATCAATCATTATTTGTGTTCGTTTTCAACTCTTAATCCAGGTTTTTGATTCGATTTCTATATCTCATTACTCCATTCGTTCATTTGATCTCTTTCATGTTCATATATCGTGTTTGTGTTCATAGGTAGTTTTTGTCATTAGTGTCTTCTATTTTTTTTTCCTTTTAATTGTGTTTAGAACTTGATTAGAATGCATTTTAACTCGTTTTGATGTTTCGTTTAAGTCTTTGATTGCTTTGTGTGTTGATTTTGCATTGTTTTTATGTTTTTAATCATTTCATRATTGATCGGAAATCTCACCGGACACGGTGATCGGATTTTAATCCGTTCAACCTTAAACCGGTTGATGATTGTCCAGTTTAATGTCTTGATGTTTTTTGTTTGTCGTCCGGACTTCTAATCCGGACAATGTTATTGACTTTTGTTTTGTTGTTTGTCGTCCGGACTAGTTATCCGGACACACACTTGAATGTTTTAGTCTTGACCGGACTACTAATCCAGTCAATGTGTTTTGGTATTTTTTTTTCCTAAGTGTTGATGTTTCATTTTTTTTCATTATTTTTTTTCATTTTTTTTTGTTTGTGTGTGTATTTTTTTTATTCTAAGTGTTGATTTTTTCTTTGTTTGTTTGATTTTTTTTTATTATTTTCATAATACAATGGGTACTAATTGTTTAAAATTTTTACAGGTATAATGGCTGAAATTCAACATCAGTCTGACGAGGAATCGCATATTCCTTCTGTTAGATCTGATAACTTACCTCAGAACATACCTGCCCAACCCATTGAATCTGAAACCCTTTATTTCCAAATACAATATCTTGAAATCAAACCAAATAACCATCATTTTTCTTTCGATATGCAAGTTGAATATCCAATTATTTCAGAAATCTTGAAAGGCCATCCTATTTCATATTCTTTATCTACCTATACACAAGTTCCCTTGGTCTATCTTCAGCAATTTTGGGGAACTCTTTCTATTGAGAAGGACGGAGACGCACTATATCTTCAAGGAGAGGTTGATAAGTATGTTAGCCGTTTAACACTGAGACGTCTAAGACGAATACTTCATCTTCCTACTTCCGGACCAAATGGATTTGACGACTTGGTATCTGATGAACAGCTATGCCTTGATACCAAACGATTGGGATATTCTGCAACACTGAATACTCCTGCTCAATTTAAAAGACGCTTTCTACCATCGATATGGCATCTCCTGTTCTCGATCCTAAACCGATGCTTAACCTCAAAAACTCAAGGAATTGACACCTGCAGTACCTCATTCCTAAAAAATTTCCATGGCATAGTGTTTTCTYGACACTATGACTATGCATTAGTTATTTGGAATGAATTGTTAGAGTTGGTTAATGCTAAGAGATTCCCGTCCAAGGCAAGAAAGTTTGTGCCTTTTCAACGATTTCTGCAAATGDTTATTAAAGCTATGATGGATGCGAATGAGAATATTCCGGCCAGAATACATTCAGAAAAAGGGCCAGCATTTGTCATGACTAGAATTCGACAACATACGGAAGTTGAAGATATGGAATCTATTATGCCTGTGCCACCAGAATTGATTGTTTTTGCTGATCAGAATGCTAAGTGTGTTATAGACTATAGGAGAGTGATAGATCCGATAGTTCAGCCAGAACCGGTTGAACTTGCCCAAG
>NW_020202142.1:4560-39662 GCF_001531365.2 Cynara cardunculus var. scolymus
TTCCTTAGTATAAATAGTCTTTCCTTTGTAATTGTAATTACACATTGATTACATCATTAATCAGAGAAAAGGTGATTTGACAGCAAAGTAATTCTCTCTCTCCAATCTATCTTGAATTCGTATTTGTTCTTGAGATTTGATGAAGATTTCTTCAAGATTCGTATGAAATCTGGACTTACCAGTTTTCCATCGAGGGCCAAGAAAGCCATAAAGAGGATAACCACATCTCTGTCTCTTACCTCTCAAAAGGTTCCAGTTATTAAAACTAACCTTAACCCCCGAGGCAACTTCAGCTTTATCTTCTCGAAGATCTTCAGTGATTTCTTCAGTCACTGTCGTACATATGGCTCCTCTCCCAACCGCCTCAGTGACCCAAATCACTAAAGGTGTGAATATCATCATAGACACTGCTGAACACCCACTTCCACCACTCTCAACCATCTTCTCCTCTCCTCCTTCTTTGGTCTCGACATGTGCTCGTGATTTATCAGTGATTGTCCTCACTAATGATGAAGCACTCACCACAGGTGCTGAGGGTTCTTCTCTCAAAACACCTTAGTTAATGGAAGCCTATTCTTACGAAGGCAACCTGGAGAGAACTAGCATCAATCCTTCAGATGGTGCAGATGACCCCTCAGGTAATCTTCCAACCTACCCCTTCATTTTTTCTAACCTCGAGCTATCTTATGCTTAACCATCTTCTTTTTCAGGTCTTTGCGATGAAGGAACGCCAGCCTTGGAAGAAGATTATAACATGGCTGATGACATGAAGCTGATTCTCCCGGCCATAGAGACTGTATTAATTCAAATGGATCAAGTCCATAAAGGCATGCCTCTCAGGGATGACGTTTCCTCTGACCTCTCAGTTGTCAAAGCTGACGTCAATGATGTGAAGGAACGACATTCTGTGGTACAAGCCAATGTACGCACCAACACTGAGGCTATCTCTGCTCTCAACAGTAAAGCCGATGAAGTGAATGCTTAGCTTACCAAGCATGGTGAGATGTGGCAGTAGCTCCTGGAACTTCTTCAATGTCCAGTACCGGTTCCTACACCTTCCTTCACAGCTATGGATCGCCTATCGCTGGATCAGGCTCTCGAAGTCAGTATTCTTCAACATCAATCGCTGACCATGCTTGAACAATGAATGAACATTATAGCCCTGAGTCTTGATAACCTTTTCTTTTGTCATGTTGATGACAAAGAGGGGAAGAAAGACTTGGCTACTGTTGCTATTGTCCCTACAACACCAGCTGAAGCTGAAGTTCAAAAAGCCGACGCTAATGAAGCTAAGGTTGTTGATGATGAGACCACTTCCCAAGAAGCTGAAGTTGAGGTTGTTGATGATGCTTCAGAGCTGTTGCTGAAGCTCATGACGAAGACCTTCCTATCACCCCTACAGCTGATGCTGGTGATGAAAAAGATGATGATGAAGATGACGATGACTCTCCATCCCTACCTGACGTTGGAAAAGATCTCGGTGGTGATGATGATGAACACGACGATGACCACGACTTCACCATTCAATATCACAAACCTTCCAGTGCTCTGAAAGGAGTCTCTCTCATGGATTCATCATCCCAGGGGGAGAAAGAGAAAGAAAAAGAGAAAGAGACTTCCACAAAGAACCAGAACACCTCCTCCAAAGACAAAGGTGTTGCTGAAGAAGGAAATCTGAAAGTTATCTTCAAACCTATCATACCTCAAGATACTGAATCCTCCAGGTTTCCAATCGTCACTTCCTTATGTCAACTTTCTTCTTCTATCCCTTCTACTAAATGTGGTCGTTTAAAGAAATGGGTACCTGAAAACCCAACTTCTAGTGTTCCTAGCGACCAACGGATGACTCAGATTAAGGAGTCAGTCGACCAAACTAGAGTAAAAATTCCTCTTTGTACCTCTAGTTTTGGTGAGTTTGACTTCCTTACTGAAGCTGAAAGACTTGAAGCACTCAAGGTTGAAGAAGAACTCAAAATTCAACGACAACATACTGAGGACAACCTCAAGCTAGCCAAGTCTCTTGCTTCTCAAGTTCTTCCAAAGAAATCGTCTAAAAAGATGGTGAACGTTGTCAAGGCTCAAGCTAAATTGATTTCAATTGTAGAAGATAAACGTGAAAGTACCTGGTTACATCGACTTCAGTGACTTAGATTAGTTAGAATTTTCTAGCTTGTAAATCTTATCTTTCATTGTAAGTCTTATTTTTCTATGTCTTTTCTTTCTATGTCTTTTCTTTTAGTGTACAGCTTATATGTAATAAGTCTAGAATATACTGATTGTAACACTTGTAATTCTCCTTTGATTAATATTAGTATTTCATCAGTATCACTGAAAAATATCCCTGAAAAGAGTAATAGGGACATATGTCTATGAGTTTCGGTATGCTCTTACAGTCACTGACAATCTTCAGTCAGTGAACATGCTTTCAGTTTCAGTTTCCCTTCTTATACTTTTTCTTAAACTTGTAACTTAAGAAAACTTATATAGTAAAAACTGTATCATTGAAAAAGATCTCAAAATAATTAAAAGGGACATGTACTTTATTTGTAACTTTTCCTTACTATTAAACCTTAAGGTAATTTTCTTTATGTTGCTTTGTCATCAGCAAATAGGGGAAGATTATTGATCATCTCTCTCATTGATTTGATGATAATCCATTTTACCTTTCAAAGTATTAAGTTTCTGTCTTTTCAGTTCCAGTGATCATCATTGAGTCTGTTCAGTGATCACTGAAACATGTATTGTAATCCTATAGCGACAGCGATACTTCAAGAAGACAAAACTCACACCCAAGAACCTTCAGTGAATGTCGAAGATTGAAACTAAATATTAGTGACTGGCATGCTCATGATCTGAAGTTGTATCCAGTGATTACAACTTGGTCATCATACGTGTGAAGACTGACAAGCCTCAGTGAATGCTGAAGAGACCCCCAACGTTAACGATCAAATGAAGCTTGCCATGCATGATTGTTTTTGTCTTAACCTTCCACACACAAAAGACAAACCCATACCCTTTCAAGAGTATAGTACTGCACGAAGCCGACTAGTCAACTCTAGTGCCCATTAACTCCATGAAAGGATGTCTGCTCATGAATAGACAATAGTACTATTCACTGTTGCAAAGGAGAATCTTTCCTCAAAAAGCTTGACACGTGTTCTAACCCTTCTGAATTGCATTTAATGCAATGGGTATAAATATCTGAGTGCTCTCCTCACTCATGCACCACGACTAGAACACACTACAACAGAACACATACGCTTATCTTCAAGCAAGTTAGAATTTCTCTCTAATTCTAAAGTTCTTACCCAAGAAGAACACCTTTCTATCTTTATCTTATTCGGAAAATTTCTTATATTTGCTAAGTGTATTTGTGTCTAATCCTAGATTGTTTTACATAGATTCTCTTTACCTTTTCTATTTCCACAAACAATCTGTAAAAATCTGCAGTGATCCTTCCATATCAATATATATTCTTGAGAGTGAAAGTTTATATGTTTGTATTCACCCCCCCCCCCCCTTCTACAAATTATTCGCCTCTAAACTCTTGTAGATCCGGTTGGGACCAACATTGGGTTTGCACGTAGATCCGAATAGAGGTTCGGTGAGATTTCAGTTGATATCAGATGAGATGAGTTTTTTCAAAGCTTTTGTAAAATACGTGTTATTACGTCAAACATGATTTATTTTGATATATGAAATTATGTGACATATTTGGATTTCAGACTAACATGTCGAGGCACTAAAATAGTGGCGGGGCATCCGCGATAGTTGGCAGAATAAACGCGATGGATGGCGGGGCATCCGCAATATATTAGGTCGGTTGATATTCTTCACCATCCAACACTTTATCCGATGAGAAACGGTCATTGCCCAAAGATTGTACCCTTAAGCTTTTATCTTTCAGGCCTTGGGCGGATTGAGTGCTCATTGCCCAAGCCTTGTCCGAATAGACCTTTCATCTCTCAGGCCTTGTACGGATTGAGTACTCATCACCCAAGCCTTGTCTGGATTGAGTGTTCATCGCCCAAGCCTTGTCCGATGAGGGAGCTAATCATCCAATACTTCGCCCGATGAGGAGGTTCATCGCCCAAGCTTAGGCGATGAAGAAATACTACGACTCGGTTTGAGTAAAAAACATTCCAATTGTTTTGACTTTAGGAAATTTGTTGGTTCAATTTTATAACTGTTTACCAGAATCTCGGTTTAAAATCAAAGGAAATCACTCACTAGAACTTTCGGTCTAACCCTCAATCTCTTTCAAAACAATTTTTACAAGTCAGCTCAAGTTGGAAGATAAAGGCAAAGCAAAGATGTAACCGGCTGTTAAATTAGTTTTTGATAGATTAGTTCTTGTATTCAGAATATTTGTTAGTATGTACGGATATAACTGATATGTTTGTATATATCGGAACCTGTTATATAATATGTCATGTATTTTGGGATTTGGTTTTGTTGGGCCATTACAGTTGGTACCACAACCTCGGTTTAAGAGATCTAGGTATTTCTCTGGTACTTAGACTTAAACTAGATGCGTTAACCGTATGATAATAGGTTGCACTGGGATTTAGAGCCTAGGCATGTGTTAAATATAATTGAGTCTAAATAGACGGCAAGTACGGTAGATTTAAATTACATATGGCCAATGTAATCATGAGTTTACAGGTGCCTGTTTGAATTTGAACATCGTATTATATTTAAGTTTGTGATAAATTGTATGCATGTTTATTGTTGCATTTAAGAGTGATAAGATAACAGAGCAGATAATCCTATACGTCCAGTTAGGGATGTGTCTGAGAATCCTGAGAGAGAGAATCATGTGTTGAGGAATTTCCCTGAGGGAACATCTGGAAGCCAAGAAAGAGGCTGGGGAAGAGGAATTCTAGATACTGAAATAAATCCAGAAGTTATTGCAACAATAGAAACAAGGCGCCAAGGTCGGGGCCGAGGAAGAGGGAG
The DNA here is from genome assembly GCF_001531365.2 of Cynara cardunculus var. scolymus. Lineage (NCBI taxonomy): Eukaryota > Viridiplantae > Streptophyta > Magnoliopsida > Asterales > Asteraceae > Cynara > Cynara cardunculus. The sequence continues at coordinate 9,520 of NW_020202142.1, forward strand.
AGGTATCCAACAGGAAATTCATATTGAACATGAGATGTCAATACAAGAAAGATCAACGTTAGGCCGTGGATGGACATAGCACGGGACAGAAGTCGTGCTCACAACCCTGGGTATATTACTTAGGAAATATTAGTGGCCGAATTGGTGAAATTCCATAATAATCTGGTATCTCTGTTGGGGTGTCCTACTCAGCATAATTTAGAAGTGGTGATGAATCTGAATATCCACGAAGAAGCTGGGGCAAGTACACTTATGACAACCACATCTGTACCACCTACCTCATCTTCAATACCAAAGAGAGGCGATATTAAGATGTTTATTGCATGTAAGTCTCCTAAGTATTCTGGTGAGCGTGATCCGGTTAAATCCATGTGTTGGCTTAAAGAAGCGGAATTGAGTCTAAAGACCAGTAAGAGCATGAAATAAGATAAAGTGATGTTTGTTGTATCGAGATTGCGATCGAGTGCATTGTACTGGTGGGAAATTATGAAGAATTCAGATCCTAATATTCGGGATACAATGTCTTGGGAGGATTTTGTTGGAAAGTTTAAAGTACAGTATTGTTCTAAAGCTGCGATACGACAGCTAGAGGATGATTTCTTACGATTAGAGCAAGGGCAATATGACGGTTTGTCAATATATTGAAAGATTCATGGAACAGTCCTGATTTTCTGAGGCATATGTTGCTACTGAAGACAAAAAAGTGAGAAAGTATAGCTGGGGTTTGGAACCCAACATCAGAAAGTATGTGATTTCTAGAAATTTTGTTACATTTCAAGCAGCGGTTGATGCTGCAAAAAATTCTGGAGCAAGATAATAATCGAAAACCACAAGAGAGGATTGGGGAGAAGAGAAAAGGGGATGCGATAGTGACTGATTTTTGTAGACCTAAGTTTTTTATAACCCAAAATCGTCCAACACAAAGGTTTACTAATAGACTGTGTGCCCGCTGTGTAACACCCCATACCACACATTGCATGTAACACATATTTCATACAGAATAAATACATGTTTATATACCATTCAGGTCCCTTACTACGAGAATCTATCATTACATAATACAAGGTCCAAAAATTCAAATACATTTCTTGTACTAATCAACGTTCATAAATCAAAACTGTACATCAAAGACAGTTCTTCATGCAGAAATGCATATAGGAAAATATCACATTTTCCCCTTTCCCTTACCGTTCGTACCTCCTGCAATACATAGTTAAAATCACAAAACGAGGGTTAGACCGAAAGGTCTAGTGAGTTACCCTATTTATGTCATTGCAGGGTGATAATCACCAAAATTTTTATAAATAAGACAACTTTTCATATATATATATATATATATATCAAATATATGAACAAGTGAGAACATAATACTAATATCATTCACCTTTTAGGCCAATAATCTTTGCTTGCAAATAATACATCAACTCTAAACAGGTTTATATTAACCAAATTAACATAGTGCCACTTTTAAACCATTTTCCTATTCAAACAAGGTTTATACAAAGTTTCAGGCCAAACCTGTTATTCCCTTCTCTATAACATTCGACTATGATTCCCAATAAGAACTCTGATCCTAAATCTTTAAATCACAAAGAAATAAAGATTCTAGATCATAGTAATCTTAAGGGATATGATAGTAAGAGTTATATTACATATCACACACATACAATTGCCACCCTTATATCCAAATGTACACCTCTCCTTGATATGTCAYCYTTATCCCATGGTACACCTCTCTTTGATATGCCACCCTTATTTCCTCATCAAAATATTTCACAAAACAATTTCATTTAGACCACAGTCAATGGAATTGTCAGTTCAGAATCATCTTTATCAAAATTCTCATTTTATATATATAAAAACAATTATATATAAACCATGCACAAGTCATAATGCAAATCCAGTCAACATAGACTTGGTCGGACTTCAACTCCGGTCAAGTCTTGGCCGATTTACCAAATCCGGACAACACATCGCCCAAGGCCTGTCCGATTTAACACTTAAGAGAATTTCAATCCAAAATCATTTATATCAAATTTTTCCATTTTAGGATAAAATAACAATTTTATCAATCAAACACAAGGCATAGTACAAATTCGGTTAACTTGGCTTGGCCGGACTTCATCTCCGATCAATTCTAGACCGATTTACCAAATCCGGACAATATACTGCCCAAGGCCTGCCCACTTGGAATCATTTCCAATACTTTTGTCCAAATAACAAGTCCAGACAATACATCGCTTAAGACTTGTTCGATTTAAAACAATCCGGTCACCACATGGTCATATTCATACTTCTCCATTCAAAATGTTTACTATACTCAACATTCAAAAATTGCTCAACGCTTGACCGGTTTAAAACTAAACCGCTTAACACTTGACCGGTTTAGGGCTTAATCGCCCAACCCTTGTCCGATTTAAGAATAATCCGGACAATATACCACCCAAGGCCTGTCCGATTTAGATTTAATCCGATTACCCTTTATTCGAATAAGACCCTTAAGAAAATAATTGATTTCTTTCCAATAATGAACAACATTCAAATAAAAACAGTAACAAATTTTATGCAAAAAGGTTTAAAAATCACTCATCTTGTCAAACCTTTTGAAAACAACCTTCTTGTAAAGCAAAAGTAAGAAATCCGGGTAAGCTTTCCCTTCTAAATCGCTCAATTTAATAAGAATAACCAAGAAGATAAAATGGGGGTCAAACCCTCTTTTTATACCTTTCCTTAACAGGAAAGTCGGCCACATGCACACACCCACACACCATGCATTCTCATAACATGCATGTGTGTGTATATATATATATACACACATGTGCGTTATTCTGATCATTTTCTGATTACAAACAATACTAGCCTGATACCTTACCAACCAGTCCATACCCACCAGTACATCAAATTCTTTCATCGGCATGGGAAATAACCGAATCGGAATTTCACAGCCCTCAATCATAATATTACAGTTATTAAACACACTTGTAACAGTTTCCTGACTATTAGCAGTATCAACTACTAATTCATCATCAAGTATCATAGAATTCAGACATGCAGTTTGAGCAAACAATGGTGATACAAACGAAAAGTATGCACCAGAGTAAAATATATACACACAAGCACGCATTGAATTCAGAAGGAATGTACCTGTTACTACATCCGGCGATACTTCTGCCTCGTTCTTAGTCATTTGGAAGAACCGTTCCCGCGCCCCTCCTTGCCCTCCTCTGTTCACAGTAGACCTTCCCCGAGTACCCAACGTGTTACTTCCCATTGTCAATTGCAGAGTTCTTAACAAAGAACAATTCGGTGGAATATGATCCGGAGAATTGCAGTTAAAACACCTTCGATTAGTTGGGCAATTTCTAGACAGATGGCCTGCTTCACCACACTTATAACATTTTCTTGGGTCCATCTTGCATTCACCCTGATGAACCTGTCGGCACTGTGAGAAGACTTTCTCACTTATCTTCTGCTCAGGTTTGTTATCATATCTTGCAGTTTTCGGCCCTCGAAAAGATGAAGGCCCCTCCCATTTTATCTTCTGTACAACCTTTCCTTCTGACTGTCGGTTCTTATTTCGTTCGGTTACTTCGGCCGCGTCTACCGTCAATGAAAAGGTATTGGGGTTCATGGCAATTAAAAACTCTCTTATTGAGGGTTTCAAACCCCAAATATAACTTTCTATCTTCCTGGGTTCGGTTGAAACATAATGTTCACCAAAGCAAGAGTATTCAACGAATCTTTCAGTATACTCCCGAACTGTTCCATTTCCTTGTTCTAGCTTCAGAAAATCTTCTTCCATTTGTTTAACTGCTGTCTTAGGACAAAACTTGTTCTTGAATCGGTCCACGAATTCTACCCAAGACAAAGTTTGTAAATCATCCGTTCTAGCAGACAATTCAACTTCCCACCAGAACAAAGCATTTGACTTTAATACAGAAACAGCAAATCGAACTTTATCTGTTTCCAGACACCAAATGGTGTTAAAAACTGATTCCATTTCTTTAATCCAGCACACGGCTTTCACTGGATCTCTTTCTCCAGAGAATGTTGGTGGCTTACATGCCAGAAACATTTTAATACCCTCCTTGTTGTAAGTAACTGGTACCGAGGGATGAACTTCTGTTCCCCATTTCTTCAGCCAACATGTCCCTGGTTACATATTCAGGATATGGCACTGATCTCTTTTGAACATTCCCAGAATGGGATTCTTCATGTTCATAATGTACTTCAGTCCGAACCCTTCCCTGAGACTGACTTCTTCCTCTGCCTCGTCCCCTTGGTCTTTCCCGACCTCTATTTCCAGATGTGATAGTCGAAAGATTAACGGGCGATTCTTCCCTTTCCTCATATTCTGGATGAGCCATTCTTTCAGATCTTCGGGTTTGGCTAGACATCTGCAGATTTTAGTGTTAATAATCACGTATTCATATTCCCAAATATAATGAAGTATTCAAGTTCAAATGTGTACCTGTAAATTCATAATTACACTGGTCAGTTGTAATTAAAATTTACCTTACACACTGTTCTTTCAACCCATCATATTTATTTCCAATAGAGCTAACTATGTTCGGGCCCCTTAACATGCAACAAAAATAGTTTAAGTCTAGGTATCATGTTGTTAAATACCTAAATCCCTTAAACTCAGGCTTTGATACCACTTTCTGTAACACCCCATACCATACATTGCATGTAACACATATTTCATACAGAAGAAATACATGTTTATATACCATTCAGGTCCCTTAGTACAAGAATCTATCATTACATAATACAAGGTCCAAAAATTCAAATACATTTCTTGTACTAATCAACGCTCATCAATCAAAGACAGTTCTTCATGCAGAAATGCATATCGGAAAATATCATATTTTCCCCTTTCCCTTACCGTTCGTATCTCCTGCAATACATAGTTAAAATCACAAAACGAGGGTTAGACCGAAAGGTCTAGTGAGTTACCCTATTTATGTTATTGCAGGGTGAAAATCACAAAAATCTTTATGAAAAACAACTTTTCATATATATAACAAATATATGAACAAATAGGAACATAATACCAGTACCTTTCCACTTTTCAATGCCAAGCATTCAGCTATTCAAATCTCATACCTTTAAACCAACCAGGTTTCATATAATGCCACTTTTAAACCTTTTCAAATCGACAAGGTTTATATAAAGTTTCAGGCCAAACCTGTTATTTTCTCCTCAATAACATCCTATTAATCCTCTCTCTCAGTGATTTGATGATAATCCTTTTTCTCTTTCACGTTGTATTTGTGTTTCTGTATTTTCAGTTCCAGCGATCTTCACTGAGTATGTTTAGTGATCGCTGAAGAACTTGCTTTGTAAATCTTTTAGAAACAGCAATATTTCAAGAAGACAATACTCAGACCAAAAAACCTTCAGCAAACGTCGAAGACTGAAACTGAAGATTAGAGACCGGTGAGTATGTGATCTGAAGCGGTATTCAGTGATTACAAGCCTGTCTATATATGTGTGAACACTGCTTTACCTTCAGCGAATGATGATGAGACCTTCAGGTCATTCCAGCATTCAGCGATCAAAGGAAGCTTGCTTAGAACGATTGTTGTTGTCTTGTCCTTATGCACACAAAGGACAAACCCAAACCCTTACAAAAGTTAGTACGGTACGGAGCCGATTAGTCGACTCTTTGTCCACCAACTTTAGGTAAGGATGTCTGCTCAGAAATAGTGCTTTTGTACTATTTACTGTAGCAATGGACAAGCCTTCCTCTTAAGGTTTGACACGCACTCTAAACCTACCATATTGCATTAAATGATCATTTAATGCACTGGGTATAAACAGAAGTGTTTCTTCTCCATGCAGAGAGCACGCATCACTCTCTAACCTTATTCTTACTTCAAGCATTTTCTAGCTTAAAGTAAAGGATCTTTCATTTAGCAATCTTTTTTCTTGTATTTGCTAAAGCTTTGTGTGTAACCAAAGATTGTTTTGATAGGTTGTTATTACCTTATCTTTCCGCAAACAATCTTGTAAAATCTGTATTGATCTTCTCTATCAATATATATTTTAAAATTGAAAATATTGTGTTTGTATTCATCCCCCCTTCTACAAACTGTTTCTCTTCTTGTAGGCCCTTACGGGAATAACACATCCAGACTACGATTTCCAATAAGAACCTTGATCCTACATCTTTAAATTACAAAGAAATAAAGATTCCAGACCACGGTAGTCTTAAGGGATATAATAGAAAGAGTTATATCATATAACACACATCCAAATGTCACCCTTATATCCAATGTACACCTCTCTTTGATATGCCACCCTTATCCCATGGTACACCTCTCCTTGATATGCCACCCATATCACATGGTACACCTCTCCTTGATATGCCACCTTTATTTACTCATCAAAACATTTTATAAAAATAATTCCAAATAGACCGCAGCCAATGGAATTATTATCAATCCAAAATCATTTATATCAAAATTTTCCATTTTATGATGAAATAACAATTTTATCAATCAAACACAAGGCATAGTACAAATCCGGTTAACTTGGCTTGGCCGGACTTCATCTCCGGTCAAGTCTTGACCGATTTACCAAATCCGGATAATATACCGCCCAAGGCCTGCCCACTTGGAATCATTTCCAATACTTTTATCCGGATAACAAGTCCAGACAATACATCGCTTAAAACTTGTTCGATTTAAAACAATCCGGTCACCACATGGTCGTATTCATACTTCTCCGTTTAAAATGTTTACTATACTTAACATTCAAAAATCGCTCAATGTTTGACCAGTTTAAAACTAAACCGCTTAACATTTGACCGGTTTAGGGCTTAATCGCCCAACCCTTGTCTGATTTAAGAATAATCCGGACAATATACCGCCCAAGGCCTGTCCAATTTAGACTTATATCGATTACCCTTTATCCGAATAAAACCCTTAAGCAAATAACTAATTTTTTTCCAATAATAAACAACATTAAAAAAAACCAGTAACAAATTTTATGCAAAAAGGTTTAGAAATCACTCACTTTATCAAGCCTTTTGAAAACAACCTTCTTGTAAAGCAAAAGTAAGAAATCCAGGTAAGCTTTCCCTTCTAAATCGCTCAATTTAATCAAAATAACCAAGAAGATAAAATGGGAGGTCAAACCCTCTTTTATACCTTTCCTTAATAGAAAAATCGGCCACATGCATACACCCACACACCATGCATTCTCATAACATGCATGTGTTTGTGTATATATATATATATACTTTTACATATACACATAATCTCATACATGCATTCACATTATGCACATAATTTTCAACACACTAGCTTGATCAAATAAAACAAATTTATCATGCTATCACGTAATCATTAATCAGATAATCACGTATTTATTACCTCGGGTGATAACCAAGATCCAGTTATCACACGCTGCCATAGCGTACATCAAGGAGAATGTAACATTAAACCCACGAAGGTGTTACAAGTGTCAACAATTGGGTCATCTGGCCAAAGATTGCCAAGCGACATGATGATGTTTTACGTGTAATTCTCCCTATCATATTCAATATGACTATCTACAAGCGAAGGGACGAGGGTGTGGTTATTCTGGGTGCCATCCACCCAATCGGGGGCTGATGGTTAACTGAAATATTCCTAGTGGCCATGGAGAGGTAAAGTGTGGCGAGACGGCAACGAGAGACGAGCTTTCCAAATAACGAGGGGAGAAGCTGAAGAAAACCCAAAAGTGGCAACAAGTACATTCCTTGTAAATTCAGAATGTGCCAAGGTCTTATTTGATTTTGGTAAAAATCATTCATTTTTTCCGCCTTCATTTGTTAGATATTCGTGTATAAAGTATAAGGTGTTAGATAACGCTTTGATGGTAAATAAAACAAACGATAGTGAAGTCTCGGTTAAGAAAGTCTTTGATGATTGTATTATAGCAATAGAAGGGTGTAGTGTACCCATTCAATTATTCCCTATGTCGTTGCGGGAATTTGATGTAATAGTGGGTATGCATTGGTTGGCTAAAAACCAAGCCAACATAATCTATAATAAAAAAAATGATTCATATAGATTACCAGGGAAGGGGCCAGTTATAATTTATGGCGATAGATGAGACCATTATTCCAGCCTTATTTCTATTTTAAAGGCTCAGAGATATGTGTAAAAAGGGGGTGTAAGCCTTCTCGCTTACATGATTGATATAAAGAATGAAAAGAGTAAGATGGAGAATATTCCAGTCGTTAGTGAATTTCCAAAAGTATTCCCGGAAGACTTGACAAGTTTATCTTCTGATCGATCGATAGAGTTTCAGATCAAATTAATGCCTGGAGCCGCGCCAGTTGCTCGTTCACCATATAGATTAGCTCCGTCTAAATTGAAGGAGTTAATATCACAGTTGAAAGAATTTCTCTACAAACGTTTTATCCGACCGAGTACATCTCCTTGGGGTACACCGATATTGATTGTAAAGAAGAAAGACGGTTCGATGAGGATGTGTATCGATTACAGTGAGTTGAATAAGTTGACAATCAAGAACAAGTATCCACTCCCAAGAATTGATGATTTATTTGATCAGTTGATTGGGGCTAGTTACTTTTCGAAGATTGACTTACGATCTGGTTATCATCAGCTAAAGATACGAGAAGAAGACGTATTGAAAACGGCTTTTCATACGCGCTATGGTCACCACGAGTTCCTAGTAATGCCATTTGGGCTTACAAACACACCAGCGACATTCATGGACATGATGAATAGGGTGTGTCATCCATATCTCGATAAATTTGTTCTTGTTTTTATTGATAACATATTGATATACTCTCGATCTGAGGAAGGGCACACAAATCATCTGCGACTGATTCTAGAGTTATTGAAGCGAGAGAAATTGTATGCAAAAATGTCAAATGTGAGTTCTGGCTACGAGAAGTCCAATTTCTGGGGCACGCCATTTCTGATGCGAGTATTAAAGTAGATCTACTCAAAATTTAAGCCATCAAGAAGTGGGAAGCATCACGAACGCCAACAGAAATCCGGAGTTTCCTTGGATTGGCAGGCTATTACCAAAAGTTTATACATGACTTTTCTCGTATCGCTACAGTATTGACCGGACCGAAGAAAAAGAATGTGAAATTCGAGTGCAAAAAGGTGCAAACTGAAGCCTTCCAAATGATGAAAAATAAGTTGTGCAACGCGTCGATTCTATCCTTACCAGATGGTACGAAAGATTTTGTGGTCTATAGTGATGCTTTGAAATTGGGTTTGGGTTGCATGTTGATGCAACGTCGAAAGGTTATCGTTTATGCTTCGAGACAGTTAAAAGAGTATGAAAAACAATATCCTACTCATGACATGGAACTGGCAGCTGTAGTCTTTGCTTTGAAGATCTAGAGACATTACCTATATGGAAGTAAGTGCCAAATTTTTACTGATCAAAAAAGTTGCAGCATTTGTTCCATCAGATAGAATTGAATATGCGCCAAAGATGATGGTTGGAACTGGTTAGTGATTATGATTGTGAGATCTTGTATCATCCAAGCAAGGCTAATGTGATAGTTCATGCATTGAGCCATAAAGAAAAGAATGGTACGATTAAAGCTACAGCCTTAAGGGCGGAATTGTTGTCGAACATTCATAAGGAATTACAAAGTTTCTAAAGTAAGGTTGTGAAATAAGATAAGATCAAACAAGAGCGATTCGGTGGTCTATTGATTGAGTTAGTAAATGACAGTTGAGAATTATTGTGTTTCCGGGATAGAGTTTGGGTGCCACGTTATGGTAATCTCAGAGAGAGAATACTGAGTGAAGCTCACAAATCTCGTTTTTCCATTCACCCGGGTACAAATAAAATGTATTGAGAGGTGAAACAATACTACTAGTGGCCGGGAATGAAGAAAGATATAACGAGTCATGTTGAGCAGTGTATGACTTGCCTGCAAGTGAAGATAGAGCATCAGTGACCCTACGGTAAGTTGCAGTCATTATAAATTTCCAGTTTGGAAATGAGATCACATTACTATGGATTTTATAACCAAACTACCTAGAACACCGAAAGAATTTGATGCTATATGGGTTGCTGTGGATCGATTATCCAAATCTGCTCATTTCTTAGCAATGAAAGAATAGTATTCTATGGATCGACTAGAGAAACTGTATATTGATGAAGTGGTAACACGTCACGGTGTTCCATTTTCAATTATTTCTGATCGAGACAGTCAATTCACGTTTATGTTTTGGAAGAGTTTCCAAAGAGAAATGGGTTCACAGATAAAGTTAAGTACGACTTATCATCCACAAACCAATGCACAAAGTGAACGAATGATCCAGAAGCTCGAAGATATGTTCCGGCATGTGTTATTGATTTTGGAGGATCATGGGATAGTGATTTGCCTTTGATTGAGTTCTCCTACAACAACAGTTATCATTCAAGTATTCAGGCGGCACCTTTCGAAATGTTGTACGAGCGAAAGTGTCGAACATCGTTGTGTTGGAACGAAGTGGGCGAGAAACAATTGGCTGAACGTGATATAGTTCAGCTAACGGCAGATAAGATTAATCAAATTCGTAAATGAATGAAAGTAGCCCAGGATCGACAGATAAGTTACGCTGATAAGCGTCATAAGCCGATTGAGTTTCAAATTGGTGATAGGGTGATGTTGAAAGTATCACCCTGGAAAGGAATTGTCCATTTTGGAAATAGAGGTAAGTTGAGTCCATGGTACATTGGACCATTTTCTATCATTGAACGAGTCGGGGAGGTGGTATACAAACTAGAACTTTCTATGGAGTTGAGTGGATTCATAACACTTTTCATGTATCAAATCTAAGGAAATGTCCAGCAAATCCAGAAGAAGCTGTGCCACTACCAGAAATTAAAATTGATGAAAAGTTGTGTTTTGAAGAGAATACTGAAGCCATTACTGACTTCAAAGTAAAATCATTGAGGAATAAATAGATTAGACTAATGAAAGTGCAGTGGCGATATCATAAGGGGCCATAAGCCACCTAGGAACCCGAGTCTGAGATGAGAATAAAGTATCCTCATTTTTGTTACCTAGTGGAATTTCGGGACGAAATTCTTCTAAGGAGAGAATATCGTAACATTCGGTTTTAAATTTGTACTGATTGGGTTTCGAAATAAATAACGATGAAAAATTCAGGGGTAAAATCTTGAAATTGATAGAAGATGAGGGACCACAAATGAAATATTGGTCTCATCCTTGTGATTTTTAAAGGTTGGTCCAATAATATGTAGGGGATTTTGGTTTTGGTAAGGCTTTCACATGGGGGAGAGGTAGGGTGTGAACCCATGCATCGTCTCACATCTCATTTTTTGCTATTATGCACATATATATTTATAGAGTCTGTTTTGGTAGAGGCTGGAGGGGGAGAATTGTGTTAGTTTTTGAGATAAAGTTTGAGAAGATTAAAATTTCTTGAGGTTCTAGTGGTTTTCGTTCAAAGAAAGAAAGTTATATGTTGTATTTGCAAGTAGATCCGGATATAGGTTCGGTAAACTTTCGATTGATATCGAACGAGATGAGTTTTTATAAAGTTTTTTGTAAAATAAGTGTTATTACGTCACACGTGATTTATTTTGATAGATGAAATTATGTGACGTATTTGGATTCAGACTAACATGTTGAGGCATTAAAAATAGTGGCGGGGCATTCGCCATATTTGGAGGGATAACAGCGATAAGTGGCGGGGTATCCGCGATAGTTGGCGGGATTACCGCGATATATGGCGGGGAATTCGCAATAGTTGGCGGTTTAACCGCGATAGATGGTGGGGCATTCGCGATATATTAGGTCAGTTGATATTCTTCACCATCCAACACTTTATCCGATGAGACACGTTCATCGTCCAAAGCTTGTACCCTTAAGCTTTATCTATCATGCCTTGGGCGGATTGAGTGTTCATCGCCCAAGCCTTGTCCGGATAGACCTTTCATCGCTCAGGGCTTGGGTGGATTAGTGCTCATCACCCAAGCCTTGTCCGAATTGAGTGCTCATCACCCAAGCCTTGTCTGGATTGAGTGCTCATCGCTCAAGCTTTGTCCGATGAGGGAGTTCATCGTCCACTACTTCGCCCGATGAGGAGGTTTGGGTAAAATGTTTTCCAATTATTTTGACTTCAAGAAATCTGTTGGTTCAATTTTATATCTGTTTACCAAAATTTCGGTTTAAAAACGAAGGAAATCACTCACTAGACCTTTCGATCTAACCTCAATAGTTTTCAAAATAATTTTTACAGGTCAACTCAGGTTGGAAGATAAAGGCAAAAAAAAGAAGATGTAACTGGTTGTTGGATTAGTTTTTGATAGATCAGTTCTTGTATTCAGAATATTTGTTAATATGTATGGATATAATTGATATGTTTATATTTATTGGAACATGTTATATGATGTCATGTATTTTGGGATTTGGTTTTGTTGGACCATTACAATGGAGGTTATATGATTTGTCATGTATTTTGGGATTTGGTTTTGTTGGGCCATTACACATGGAATAAAAAACACTCATCAACAAAATATAACACACATAAATCATAAAAAAAATGTAACAATTCTTACATAGACTTTATGGAGGAAGAACAATGATATCAACGATAAAATATCAAACAAAAAAAACCAACACACATCAATAACAACACATAACTCACAACAAAACATAAATAAACCATAGAAAATGTAGCTTCCATTCGATTAGACATTTGACTATATAATTTGCAATATGATGGAGGATTGGGTAAAAAAAAAGAAAAAAAAAGTTAAATGAGATATAATATATAGATGGAATAAAAAATGGAATAGAAAACCGAAAAGTTTAAGAAATTTATGATTTAATGAAAGACAATCAACATAACCAACAAAAATATTTTAAAAATCTAAAATTTTGAGAAAAAAGAATTAAGAAATAACTCTTTCACAAAGTGGAAATATGAAAATAATATAATAAATGTCTCTAAGATTTAGTTAGATTGAAAGTTAAGGTAATTAAATTGAAAGTTAACTTACCCAAATTAGCCTTCTTATAATAATGAAATACATATTTTTTATTTATGGTACAATAGTCTTAAAATTATTTAATATTTTAAAAACTCAAAACAATGAGAAAGTTCTTTTAGACAAATCCTACTCTAAAGATATATGCCACATCATTCTTCCTAGGTTTTGCTTATATATATATATATATATATATATATATATATATATATATACACACTATATTATAACGCATTTGAAAAAAAAAACCATTTTTTATGTATGAAGTACTGTATATTGATGCATATTACTTAAAATTTAAGATTACAAGTAAATTATGCATAAGTACAATTTATTAAAGCTCCATGTTTGAATTCGTGTAACTAACTGTGGACAAACATAATCAAATAGAGAATAAACATCTCATTTTAAAATATAAAAAACCTAAAATATAATTAGAATAATTATCGAGTTATAACCAAATAATTAATTGTTATTTTTATAAGAAAATTACATTATTAACCAAATATAAATTACTTCGTTATTGAACCCAAATAAAATTATAATAAAAAAATTGAAGTAAAAAATTATACAAAAAATAGGAATTTTAAATAGTTAATTTGATATTAATATCGATATATTTTTGTCAAATTTTTATGCTATCTTCAAGTTTATATTTTATTCAAAAATAAAAAAACATCATCGCTTTTTCAAAATCACATAAGACCATGCTATAACATCGACTGAAATAAAGAATAAAATGAAATATTAAAATCAAGATGTATCTCGTTGCATTGTGCGAGTACCCTTCTAGTATATATAGATAGATAGATTGATCATATTCTGATTATTGTCATAAAACAAAAAATAAATGAGTAGCTACAACAATATTAGCAAAACAAAATTAGGCAAAATAAAAAAAGACAACATATAAAGAACACATACATAACGTAAATAACTTCCGAAAAAATGAGGGATGAAGAACCATAGTGAAAAAAATATAATAACAGAGAATTTAAAAAAAAACATTCATCAACTTCATATAACCCACACAAATTTTGAAATAAAATGTAATAATTGTTAGCCTAGAAAAGTTTATGGAATAATAACATTCGCGCTTGTATAATAACAAAGTTCGGCAAAAAAAACCATATGATACACAGAAAAACAAATGTAACAATAATTAACAAAAATATAATAACATGGAATAAAAAACACTCATCAACAAAATATAACACACAAAAATCATTAAAAAAAATGTAACAATTCTTACATAGACGTTATGGAGGAAAAACAACGATATCAATGTTAAGAAATTATGCAAATAAAACCCAACTCACATCAATAACAACAAATAATTCACAACAAAACATAAAATAAACCATAGAAAATGTTGCTTCCATTCGATTAGACATCCAACTGTATAATTTGCAATATGATTGGGGATTCGGTAAAACAAAAGAAAAAATGTAAAGACCCAATTTTTTTTTCTTAATATAATAATCGTTCATGTATAAATAAGTCATAAAGTCTAACTAGTTCAACGCAACGGAAATATTTTTTTTTAAACTAATAAAACTTAAAAGGAACATTTGTCTAATGATATCCATATCAAATCTCGGATAGTCTCCATGCCAAGCCTTTATTATGCGATAGCCGCTTCTAAACTTTCTCCTTTCCCTTGCTACTATTCTCGTGTATGAGATGACCTGGTTGCATAATTGTTTTGAAAAAAGTTGGATGAGCCAAGAGCCCAATGAATTAACGATTTTAATGTATACACAACGTAAAAAAAATAGATTTCACAAAGGGTCATAATTTTTCTTGCATATGGTTTAAACAACATACTTCACAAAACTAGTGGCGTTATGGGAGATGACTACCTCACAAAGCATTACCTGACGAACTTACACAGTGTGTCCGCACTTACGGCTTAGACAAGCTCACAAAATATGCTCGTCTTTACGGAATCATAACGTAGTAAACCCCCCATTGCAGAACATATTTTATTAAATAAGGCACGTTTACACATACATGATACCCAAATAAATCAATAAAATTACAGGCAAGATTACATATAATTGTAAATAAAATGTGCAACCATTTTTTAGAAAAGTCACGTATAACTCACCGTAGTAGTTATTGTCTCAAGCGCTCTTTTATGTGGTTAGCGTCTCCCTACAGATAAAAGACCATAATGTTGATTGTAACATACGACATTCCCTAGAGATGATCGACTATAGTACTCTTGACATTTTTTATTTATTTATTTATTTATTTTTATTTTTATAAATTATGCTTAGCTATTTGTTTACAATTTGATTTAGACTTGAGATCATGTGAGATCAAGGATTTTTCGTGAGACCCGTAAGACCAATTCTCAACTCTTGGATTAGATCTACAATCTTAACATTCATAATTACAAATTGCCACAAGACTTCTCAATAATCACAAAATTGCTACCTTGCAACTTTAAACCATTAGATCATTAGCTTATAAAGTTGATCAATGAACATAAATTGGTCTTACGGGTCTCACGAAAAACCCTTGGTCTCACGTGAACCCAACCCATTTGATTTATGTATATATGTATATATAGGTATATATTTAGCATCCAACAACAGTTTTTATTTTATTTTAATTATATATATATATATATATATATGCATGACGATGCATGCATGAAATGCATATATATATATACACCGTAACAACTTCACCAAGTATGATTTTTTTTTCTTATATCTTTATGTATATATATATACATACATATATATATATATATATATGTGTGTGTGTGTGTGTCACTTCTGCAAATAATCTCAAGCAGTTTCCGACGAGCAGTACTTATGTTCTAATTTGTTAAACTCCAGTGAATCAACACATAGAATTAATGAGACTCGATAAACCTCTCATCATAACGAGTTTTTAACCCTTCAATTCATCGTAGCAACAAAACGTCATCCATCCATTATATAAGTATATTGACTTACACACACTAAACATAAGTTCTATCTCCTAGAATCGACACGAGGGTCACCGTTTATCAACCCGATCTCACCGTGATTACCGTTGTGAAGAACGGTGGGTGCTTCCGGTGACCGTTGGCCACCGTTGCCCCTTCGGGAACCCGCCCGAACGATTGAGACAATGGGTATGAAACACTTACCGATTGGCGTCGAATTAGCTGCGATGTACAATACCATCGACTTTCGTTTTAGTGTCTACTATTGCCTTTGTCCGTAATAGTTCTCCTTATCGACCGAAATTCACATAAGGTTACAAAATCCCCTTTTTATGCTAAGCTATCGGTAGTTATGGAAAAGGAAACGACAAGTCTTGGAAGTTTCATGTCCATTGGTTAGCATAACATTGAATTACCATCAATATTAGTTATAAACCATTCACTTTCCCTGCATTTACACAACCGATCCCTATAATTTATTATCTATCAATCATTTTTTTTCCTTTGGGTTATTACAAAAAAAACGATAAATGAAATATAATATATACATGGAATACAAAAACGGAATAGAAAGCCGAAAAGTCTAAGAAATTTATGACTTAATGAAAGACAATCAACATAACCAACAAAAATATTTTAAAAATCTAAAAATTTGAGAAAAAGATTTAAGAAATAAATCTTTCACAAAGTGGAAATATGAAAAGAATATAATAAAAGTCTCAAGAGTTAGATAGACTGAAAGTTAAGGTAACTAAATTGAAAGTGAAAATACCAAATTAGCTTTCTTATAATGAAATATATATTTTTTATTTAAGGTATAATAGTCTTAAAATTATTTAATATTTTAAAAAACATAAAACAATGAGAAAATTCTTTTAGAAATGCTATTTAAAGAATATGCCATATCATTTTTTGTAATTTGATGGATATATGTGATTTCATAGAAGTTTTGATTGTTTTCTAATATAAAGTATTGATCATAATTAATGAACCTTATTCATCTTCTAAAAATATTTAAATCATAATAAATTAACTCACATCATTTCTATAAATATCTCAATTATTGGGTTGCATTGGTTGTACAAATGGACATGGTTGCATTTGAAATATATATATATGTATATATATATATGTATAACCCTAATAAATAAGTAACTTTTGGAACACGTGTCATGTTTCTGTGCGGCGGTTATTGATTTTTCCCGCCTAAAACATGTATCTAGACACAATTTTCACTTACGGTTCAAATAGGTCTATTTAAGTGACATGTGTCCCTTCGGGCGGTTAATTTCACGTATTCGTGGTATAACCGCCTTCGCAGAGTAATTGGCGGTTCAGAGTTCCAAAATCTGGAGTCCTCCTTTCCAGATTTAGATACCCGTCCAACGATTTCGCCTCCAGATTTAGAAGCAGCTCTGCATGTACTATGCAGAGGCTCTGCATTTGGAGCAAAGCTCTGCATGTACTATGTAGAGGCTCTRCATGTACTATGCAGAGGCTCTGCATCTGGAGTGAAGCTCTGCATGTACTATGCAGAGAATATGTATCTGGAGTGAAGCTCTGCATGTACTATGCAGAGGCTCTGCATCTGGAGTGAAGCTCTGCATGTACTATGCGGAGGCTTTGCATCTGGAGTGAAGCTCTGCATCAAGCACCTTAACCTTTTTGGCGTTTAAGCCTTGATCTTCCTTGGAATACAGCACGGGCTCTGTATATGAGACACTTAACTCTTGAGTAAGAGTTGTCTTCTACATGAGAACTCTGGGAAAATTTAGAGTTGTAAGTCTGAATTTAACTCTGTAGTGGTCATCAAAACCTTATTTAAAATTTCAAATTCAGATTTTTGAAGTATTTTTCACAAAGCAATATAACCATGAAAATCGACCCCAGCCAGGGGCTCTGCCCCTTAGACCCCGCCAGGGGCTGCCGCCCC
This sequence comes from Cynara cardunculus var. scolymus, assembly GCF_001531365.2. Classification (NCBI taxonomy): domain Eukaryota; kingdom Viridiplantae; phylum Streptophyta; class Magnoliopsida; order Asterales; family Asteraceae; genus Cynara; species Cynara cardunculus. Next base: position 27,390 of record NW_020202142.1, read on the forward strand.
TTGGACCCCGCCACCAGGGGCGCTGCCCCTGGACCCTCGTCATTTAGGGGATTTGCCCCTAAATCAAAATAAACTGAAAGAAATGTGCACTTCGCACCTTCCTTACCTGTTCGATATTTATCATGATTACATTGGTCAACAATTTAATCCCATTACACTTAAAATGACATTAGTGATACAAATCATCAACATGAAGTTATTAGATATTGTTTATTTCTCAGACTTACAACATAACTCTGAATTGTTCTGTTCCAAACTTGGTTATATAGTTTATTCTCAGACTTAGAATACAACTCTGAACTCCTCTTCAGAGTTACGTTTCTGAGTTATAAGAAGTCAAAATTCTTGTGACTCAGAGTTATGCTCGTAGATACTTTCTAGGCTTAGAAGACAACTCTGAATTCCTTTTACTCAGAGTTAAGTCCAGAGTTATTTTCCAGCCTAACAATAGAATTTTGAATTCTTGTGTTCCAGAGTTAATGTTCAGAGTTTTCTTTCAGAATTAATGTCCAGAGTTATTCTCATTTAAAATACCCCCGTGTAATACACGAGGTCGAACCTAGTATATATATATATATATATATATATATATGGGAGCGTTCAAATAAAAACCACTCAATTTGTATAAACCATGAAAACCACATTCAACCAATCATAAATTTTCATTTGGTTCATTTTTTTGTAATTATGAGAGGTTGATTAACCATTTTTATTGTGGAGGGTGTTAATCATGGATATTATCATATTCATTATTTTTATTTTAGAGAAATATATGAAACAGTTTCATTAAAATTTCATTAAATATTATATGAAACAATTTCACAAGATTAAACAATTTCATGAAAAAAAAATTCATAAGATTAAACAATGAAATTGACGTATGAGGGTGGTTTGTACGGTTTGTACAAATGAGGGTGGTTTGTACAAATAAGGGTGGTTTTTATTTGATCGCTGCTATATATATATATATATATATATATATAGATGAATAGATTGATTTACTAATAACCACAATACAGAGAATGGTATAAAAAAAAGACATTGGTTTACTAATAACCACAATATAGAGAATGGTATAAAAAATACAAATTGAGAAACTCTATACATATAAAAGATGGAGAAGAAAAATTATAATAACAAAATTCCACATAGATAACACTTAATCATAATATGGTTGTTGTCATAAAACAAATAAAAAACTTGAATAAATAGCAAATATTAATAAAACAAAATTACGCAAAATAAAAAGACATATAAAAAGAACACACATACAACATAATTAACTTCCAAAAATAAGGATGATGAACAACCATAGTCAATAAAAATATAATAGAGAATTTTTTTTTTGAACAAAACATCGTCAACAACATATAACTCACATAATGTAATAACCAAAAAAAAATAGAAAAAAATTGAATATAATATTAATGATAGAAAACCCAATGGTCATGAAACCTACGACCATTAATCTTGGCTTATCGTTTCATATTCCGTGAAACCGCCGATAACTAAGTATATATATATATATAGGGAGGTCTTCAAACATAGAGATGAAAAATTCTCGGGGAAGGAAACTCGTATAAGAGAGGTGAAAGATGAGGATGATTTGGTGAAGCGCAACAAGTTTGATGCGTTTTTTGTTGGGAGAACATGAGGAACTTCGAGGAACGATTTGGAGTTATGACCTGTATGGTGAGTTACACGTGATTTATTTTTAAAATGGTTGCATGCCTTATTATCCAAAAGTTGTTTGAAGTTTCTTGAGATTTTTGATATACTATATATGCGTGAAAAGTTCGATATTTTTATAATATGTGTTTTGAGTATTTGTGTGTCAATGGGGATGTACTACAATATGAATTTGTAAAGACGAGCATGCTTTGTGAGCTTATCTAAGCCGTAAGTACGAACATGTTGTGTGAGTTCGTCAGGTAATGTTGTGTGAGGTAAACATCTCCCATGACGCTGTTGCTTTGTGATGTAGACATGCACTAAAATATCTTTATTTTATGAAAATCATTATTCTCATCAAGGCATGATAAATTTATGAAGCTTCGTGAAAATTGTTTTTTATAAAAGTTGTTGTTCATGCATGAAAATCGTGGATTCACTGGGCCTAAGGCTCACCCAAAACTCTTTTAAAACTTTTTCATCCAGACGACTATTAGACTGGAAAGAAAAGCTAGATAAAGAGATAAATAAGGATTAGCATCAAAGAAGGACATGTGCAGATCAAGACATTGTTATATCGAACAAAATATGTTCGTCAAGTATGTAAGTTTAGATGGTGATATAAATTGTAAGATTAGAAATTTTATTTCCGCTGCAATGTAAGTGTTTGATCTTGGGATACTAGTTTTGATATATTTAAGTGTTCAAGAAATTTTGGGATGTTACACATAAATCATAAATTAAGATGTAATATTTGTTACCCGTAAAAGTTTATAGAGGAATAACATTCAGTATGAACAATAAAAACATTCTACATAACAAAAAAATACAATATATAATGCATTTTTTAACACAAATGTAATAATAATTAACAAAATATAATAACATGGATTAAAGAATAATCATCAACAACAAATAATCCACACATATCATAAATATAAAATGTAACAATTCTTACATGCATTTTATGGAGGAAGAACAACGATGTCGCCAATAAAAAAATTCTGCAAAAAAAAAAAAAAACACATCAATAACAACAAATAACTTACATAAAAACATAAAATAAACCATAAAGAATGTAGTTTCCATCTTGATTTAGACATTCGATTTTGTAGTTTGCAATATGATGGAAGAATTAATAAAACAAAAGAAAAAAAAAACGTTAAATAAGATATAATATATATATATATATATATATAGGATAAAAAATGTAATAGAAAAACGAAAAGTCTAGAACATTTATGAGTTAATGAAAGACAATTAATATAACCAACAAAATAAATCTTAAAAAAATCTAAAAATTTGAAAAAAAAAAGAATTATGAAATAACTTCTTCACAAAGTGTCACATGAGAAACTTCATATTTTATTTTTAAATTTATATAAAATAATGATGTCAAATGCTTAAATAAGGACATCTATGGCTTGGAAAATTTTGTTTTCATTTTTGGAGAAAATAATGAAATATACATTTTTTGTTCACAGGTAAAAAAAATTTAACTTATTTAACATTTCATAAATTCAAAACAAATGGGAAAATCTCTTTTTAAAATCATCTTGTGACAATGTGCCACACCATTTTTTGTAAGTTTATTTTAATTAGTAGATGAAAAGATGAAAGTGATATAATGAATATTTCTAGGAAGTTATGTAATGTGAAAGTTAAAACTAATTAAGGTGAAAGTGATCAAATAAATCTTCTTATAATGAAATACATATTTATAATTAAGTGGTAGAATAGTCTATAGCTTATTTAATATTATAAAAACATTGACAAATCATGGAAGAACACATGGAAATGTTTAGAGGTTTCATCTCCAAGAATAAAGATGAAAATGTTGGAGGTTAAACTATTTAAAATTACCAAAACAACCTATTCTAATGAATTTCATGTTCTAAAAATAGGGATGGAAAAATCTTTTACATATCAAATATTTTAAAAAATAATAAATCTAAGAAAAAAGAAAGATAGGCTTCTATTGTTTAGAGGAAGACTTCTCATTATATTTGGTTTCTTCTTTAATATATATATATATATATATATATATATATTGATGATTATCAATCATGTATAAATAATTAATTCAACAGAGTTTAAATTCGTTTTTTTAATCATATCTTGTAATCATAAAATATCACAAATTTATTTAAATTTATATGATCCAATCGTAAACACAATCATGTCCTATGATAACAACAAATCCAACAATATTGATAAGAAGAAAAATGTAATAACAAATCACATTTTCTAAATAATATAACTTTTACATACCTTTTTAAAATCTTTTAAGTTTTTATTCAGCTCTTGTTTATTTCATTACTTACCAAAATATTTTTGTCAATTGAAAAACTCTTGAAATAGTCAAAATTTAACGTAATTATTAATCACGTATAAATAGCTATTATTAATGGAGCTTAAATTCGAAAAAGGATGATCATATTCTGTGATTACAAAATATCAAAATTTTATTCGAATTTATATGATCCAATCATAAACACAATCATATCTTATGATAACAACAAATCAAACAATATTGAAAAAAAAAATGTAATAACAAATCATATTTTTTAATTAATATAATTTCTACATACCTTTTAAAATCTTTGAATTCTTCTTCAACTTGCACCTTCTTCATCCCTCACCAAAAGAATTTTTATGATTTCATTTTGTTTATTATTGAAACTTTGAAAAACAAATTTCACTAAGAAATAAAAGAAAGTAAATGGAAGAACAAATCAAGAGTTGGAGGTTAAACTTGAGTATACAAAATTACAAAATACACAGGTTAATTATGAACTATATATTTTTCATACAAGGGCAGAAAAGTCTTTAGCATATTCAACATTTAAAAAAATAAAAAAATCGTGAAAAAAAGATAGGAGAAGTTCTAAGCATTAGAATGTGCCACCTCATTATATTTGGTTTCTCCTTATATATATATATATATATATATATATATATATATATATATATATATATATAGAGGAGCGATCAAATGAAAACCACTCCAATTTGTAAAAACTACTCTCATTCGTCGATTTCATTGTTTAATCTTATGAAATTTTTTCATGAAATTGTTTAATATTGTGAAATTGTTTCATATAATACTTTTTTTGATAAAGTTGTTTCATATATGGTTATGAAATTGTTTCATATACATCTTAATGAAACTGTTTCATGTATTTCTCTAAAATTAATGAAACTGTTTCATGTATTTCTCTAAAATTAAAATAATGAAAATGATAATATCCATGATTAACATCATCCACAATAAAAATGATTAATCAACCTCTCATAATTACAAAAAAATGAACAAAATGAAAAATTATGATTAGTTGAATGAAGTTTGTACGGTTTGTACAAATTAGGTGATTTTTATTTGAACACTTCCCTATATATATATATATATATATATATATTTGTGCTATATCATGTTTTGTGGTTCTTACTTGTAGATTATATATTTATAGATATANTTATATATAAAAAATAAATGAAAGGTTTATTCATGTAATGATATGTTTTTATTTTAAATAATTTAAAAAGAAAGTAAATGGAAGAGGAAATCAAGAGTTGGAGGTTAAACTTGGGTATACTAAATTACAAAAAAACCCAGGTTAATTATGAACTATACATTTTTCATACAGAGGCAGAAAAGTCTTTAGCATATTCAACATTTTAAAAAGGGCAAAATGCACAAAATAGCAATGTACTTCCATAAATTTCTTTATTATAGCATTGTACTTCCAGTTTTTCTTATTACAGCAATGTACTTTCAAACTATTTTTTATTAGAACATTGTACTTTGAAAAATTTACCCATTATTGTGTAACACCCTATACCACACATCGCATGTAACACATACCTCATACATAAGAAATACATGTTTATACACCACATAGGTCCCTTAGTACAAGAATCTACCAATACTGAAAACATGGTCCAAAAATTCAAGATACAATTCTTGTACTATTCCACATTCTTCTAACAAAACTATACATAGCATAATCAAATCCTCATGTAGATATGGATATAGAGAATTATCACATTTTCCCCTTTCTCTTACCGTCTGCACTTCCTGCAATACATATTTAAAGAAAAAATCACAAAACGAGGGTTAGACCGAAAGGTCTAGTGAGTTACCCTACTTATGTTATTGCAGGGTGAAAATCATTAAAACTTTTATATAAAATAACTTTTCATATATATATATAACAAATATATGAACAAGCCAGAACATAATTATCAGTACCTTTCTACTTTTCAAGCTAAACTCTCAACTTTCAAATAATACATCAGAACCCAAATCGGTTTGTACTACCCAGGTTTATCAGAGTGCCACTTTTAAACCTTTTCAATTTAAACAAGGTTTATTTAAAGTTTCAGGCCAAACCTGTTATTTCCTTCTTAATAACATCCAAACTATGATTTCCAATAATGAAACTCTGATTCTAAATCTTTAAGTCACAAAGAAATAAAGATTACAAATCATAGTAATCTTAAAGGATATAATAGTAAGAGTTATATCACATAACACACATACAAATGTCACCCTTATATCCAAAGGTACATTTCTCCTTGATATGCCACCCTTATCATATAGTACACCTCTCCTTGATATGCCACTCTTATCCTATGGTACACCTCTCCTTGATATGTCACCCTTATTTCTTCATCAAAACATTTCATAAAACAATTCCATATAGAACAGACCGTAGTCATAAATGTTCCAAGGGAATATCATTAGTTCAAAATTATCTTTATAAAAAATCCTCATTCTTTTTAGAAGAATATTGAAATGATGATTATTCGAACAATACACAAGTTAATGCACAAATCTGGTCAAACCTTGGCCGGTTTACTAATCCGGTCAACACTCTATAACCTGTCTGATTTAACAATCCGGACAACATAAGATTTTTGTCCGATTTAACAATCCGGACAACATTCTCAAGGCTTTGTCCGATTTAACAATTCGGACAGCTATTAGTCGTATTCCTACTTCTTTGTTCAAAGACACTTAATAGAAATTCAAAGTTCAAAATCGACCAACGCATAAACTGGCTAACATATCAATCGGATTACCCTTAAACCGAATGAGACTATGTCCGGTTTATATTTAAATCGATCAACCCTTGTCCGGTTTAATCTAGTCCGGTCAACACTCATCCGATTACTCTTTAAACTGGGTGAAAGATTATTTCAACAATTATACATTTTAAGAAAATATACAAAACATATAAACCACTCACCTTAATTTTGAAAACCAACTTCTTTGAAAATCCACTTGAATTCCAATCAAAATAATCCGGTCACCACTTTTCTTCTAAATCGCTCAACCCTCACAAATAGCAAGAAAAATGCAAATGGAGGCTTAGCCCTCCTTTTATACTTTCCTTTTCTGGAAAGTCGGCTATCACAATCGAAAAGGTGCATACACACATATTACTCATATACCCCTAGGTGCATACCCAATCTTGCATATATATATATATAACCCAATATATATATAACCATTCATCCATGTAACCCTCATGCATGGTATATCTCTCATGCATATAAATACCCACCTATTTGATGCATACTCATTTATGCACATAATTTCACATACTAGCATGATCAAATATAACAATTTATCATGTTGTCACATAATTATTTTATCAGATAATCACATAATAATTACCTCAAGTGATAACCAAGATCCAGTTATCACATTATCCACCCCTCAAAAGAATTCTGTGTCGGAATTCCTTTAATCGAAGAGGCACAGATACTCTGATCTTATTTTTGATTCCAATTCCCAAGTTGCTTTTGATCCTTTGTGAAACTTCTATTGCAATTTAACCAAACTGATTTCTTTGTTTCGCAACACCCTGATTTTTCGATCACTCACGGCTTCTAGTGTTTCCACAAAGTTTAACTTACTGTCCAGCTTGACTTCTGGTAGCGGTACAACGAGACTTGGATCAGCTAAACATTTCCGCAAGTTTGACGTATGAAAAGTATTATGGATCAGACTTAGTTCTTCTAGTAGATCTAACTGATATGCCATTGGTCCGATTCGTTTACATATTCTGAATGGCCCATAATACCTTGAACTGAGCTTACCTTTCTTTCCAAATCTGATGACACCTTTCCATGGAAAAACTTTCAACATCACAAAATCACCTACACAAAACTCAATTGGCTTTCGACGATTATCAGCATAACTTTTCTGGCGATCTTGTGCTGCTCTGATTCTTTCACGGATCTGTTCAATATTTTCAGAAGTTTCTTGAACAATTTCAGGACCCGTTAACTGCCTTTCTCCTACCTCGTTTCAACATAACGTCGTTCAACATTTACGTCCATACAATACTTCATACGGTGCCGCTTGGATGCTGGAATGGTAACTGTTATTGTATGCAAATTCTATTAGCGGAAAATGATCTTCCCATGACCCCCCGTAGTCTATGACACAACTTCTCAACATATCCTCGACAGTCTGGATAGTCCTTTCACTCTGCCTATCAATTTGCGGATGATAGGTTGTGCTTAGTCGGATTTCAGACCCAAGGGCTTTCAGCAAACTTTCCCAGAACTTTGAAGTGAAACGACTATCTTTATTAGAGATAATAGATAGTGGAACTCCGTATCTGGTTACAATCTCTTTGATATAAACCTAAGCCAACTTTTCTAAAGAGTAATTTTCTCTTATAGATAGAAAATGCGCAGATTTTAGAATGTCGATCAACATGGTCATATTCATACTTCTCCGTTCAAAATGTTTACCATACTTAACATTCATAAATCGCTCAATGCTTGACCGGTTTAAAACTAAACCGCTTAACACTTGACCGGTTTAGGGCTTAATCGCCCAACCCTTGTCCGATTTAAGAATAATCCGGACAAGCTTTGTCCGATTTAGACTTAATCCGGTCACCCTTTGTCCGAATAAAACCCTTAAGCAAATAACTGATTTCTTTCCAATAATGAACAACATTCAAATAAAACAAGTAACAAATTTTATGCAAAAAGGTTTAGAAATCACTCACCTTAAAAGCCTTTTGAAAATAAATGAATCTAGTTTGCTTCAAAAGTATCCGGTCAACTCTTTTTCTTCCAAATCGCTCAAACTTTTTAAAATAGCAAGAAGAGGAGAAATGAAGGCTAGGCCCTCCCTTTATACCTTTCTAAAACTAGAAGGTCGGCCAAACAGCCCCCTTCCCACGTTCACCAACTTCATGCATATACATGACATGCATTCATACCCATATACACACATGCATCTTCACATATACATATACATACCTTATGCATGTATTTTATCATGTATAAAATTATATCCACATACTTAATGCATACTCAATATGCATATAATTACACATACTAGCATGATTAAATATAATAATTTATCATGCTGTCAGGCAAACACATAAGAAATAATCACAAAATATTTACCTCAGGTGATAACTAAGATCCAGTTATCACATTATCCACCCCTCTAAAGAATTCCATCCTGGAATTCCTTTAATTAAAGAGCCAAGGGTACTGTGATCTCATCTTTGACTCTAATTCCCATGTCGCTTCTGGTCCTTTGTGAAACTTCCATTGAACCTTAACCAGGCTTATCTCTTTGTTTCTCAACACCCTGATCTTTTGGTCAATAACAGCTTCTGGTGTTTCCACAAAGTTCAGCTTACTATCTAATTTAATCTCTGGCATTGGTATAGCTAGATTTAGATCAGCCAAACATTTTCGCAGATTCGACACGTGGAAAGTGTTGTGAATCAGACTTAGTTCTTCTTGCAATTCTAACTGATATGCTACTGGCCCAATTCGCTAACCTATTCTAAATGGCCCCACATACCTCGAACTGAGCTTTCCTTTCTTTCCAAATCTGATGACACCCTTCCATGGCGAAACTTTCAACGTCACAAAATCACCTATATCAAATTCAATCGGCTTTCGACGATTATCAGCATAACTTTTCTGTCGATCTTGTGTTGTTCTGATTCTTTCGCAGATTTGCTCGATCTTCTCAGAAGTTTCATGAACATTTTCAGGACCCGTTAACTGTCTTTCACCCACTTCATTCCAACACAATGGCGTTCGATATTTACGTCCATAAAACACTTCATACGGTGCCGCTTGGATGCTGGAATGGTAACTGTTGTTATATGCAAACTCTATTAACGGAAAATGATCTTCCCACGATCCCCCAAAGTCAATAATACAACTCAACATATCTTCAAGAATCTGGATAGTTCTTTCATTCTGCATGTCAGTTTGCGGATTATAAGCTGTGCTTAGTCGGATTTCAGACCCCAAAGCTTTCTGTAACCCTTCCCATAACTCCGAAGTAAACCGATAATCTCTATTAGAGACAATAGACAATGGAAAACCATGTCGGGTAACAATTTCTTTGATGTAAATTTGTGCTAGCTTCTCTAAAGAGTACTTTTCTCTTATTGGTAGAAAATGCGTAGATTTAGACAGACGATCAAACATTACCCAAATTGCGTCATACCCCTTTGGAGTTCGAGGCAACTTCATGACGAAATCCAGAGTAATGTGATCCCATTTCCATAAAGGTATCTCTAAAGATTGAAGGCTTCCATACTGCTTCTGATGTTCAATCTTAACCTGTAAACATGTCAGACACTGTTGCACATATCTAGCTATGTCTTTCTTCAATCCTGGCCACCAATAAAAAGGTTTCAAATCTCTATACATCTTATTGGTGCCTGGATGAATAGAGTATCGGGACTTATGGCTTTCATTTAATATTGTATTTCGGATATCTTCAAAACATGGTATCCAAATTCGCCCTTGAAAACACATTAGTCCTTCATCATTCTGTTCCAAGGTTGAAATTATCTTACCCAACCTTTCTGTCTTAACAAATTCTTCTTTCGTTGGTTCTTGCTGACATCTCTGAATTTCCTTACGAATGTTAGGGACCAAATTCATTCTCATTGCCATAGCTTTAATGGTTCCACTCTTTTCTTTTCTTCTCAAGGCGTCAGCTACCACGTTTGATTTTCCGGGTGGTAGAGGATTTCACAATCATAGTCATTAACTAGTTCAATCCACCGACACTGTCACATATTTAATTCCTTCTGGCTGAACAGATGTTGTAAACTCTTATGGTCAGTATAAATYTGACATTTCGTTCCCAGAAGATAGTGTCTCCAAATTTTCAGAGTAAACACCACTGCAGCTAATTCCATGTCATGGGTTGGATACTGCTTCTCATGATCTTTTAATTGTCTTGATGCATAAGAAATCACTTTTCCTCTCTGCATCAAAACACATCCTAATCCTAACTTTGATGCATCGCTGTAAACCATAAAGTCTTCAGATCCATCTGGTAGAGTTAATACCGGTGCGCTGCAAATATAATCTTTTAATAATTGAAAGGCTTCTTGTTGTTCTCCTTCCCACTGGAATTTAACGTTCTTCCGAGTCAATTTAGTCAATGGCACGGCTATCTTAGAAAAGTTCTGAATGAACTTACGGTAATAACCAGCCAATCCCAAGAAGCTTCGGACTTCAGAAGGATTTTTCGGAGCTTCCCATCTTGCAACTGCCTCTATTTTTGCTGGATCTACTTTTACCCCTATTTCTAAAATGACATGACCTAGGAATTGAACTTCTCTCAACCAGAATTCACATTTAGGCAATTTTGCGTACAACTTTTCTTTTCTCAACAATTCCAATAACAAAAGAAGATGTTCCGCATGCTCTTCTTTGGTTTTTGAGTATATAAGAATATCATCGATAAATACAATAACGAATTTATCAAGATATTACTTACATACTCTATTCATTAAATCCATAAAGGCTGCGGGCAAATTAGTTAAGCCAAACGGCATAACTAAGAATTCATGATGCCCATATCTAGTTCTGAATGTTGTTATGGCAACATCTTCTTCCCTGACTTTGAGCTAATGATACCCTGACCTTAAATCAATCTTGGAGAAATATCTTGCTCCTACCAATTGGTCGAACAAGTCATCAATCCTCGGTAAAGGATATTTGTTCTTGATTGTCAACTTATTCAGTTCACGATAGTCTATACACATTCGTATAGACCCATCTTTCTTCTTGACAAATAAGACCGGAGCACCCCAAGGTGAAGTGCTGGGTCTAATAAATCATTTGTTAGTTAAATCTTTCAATTGTACAACCAATTCCTTCAATTCAGATGGAGCTAACCGGTATGACGCCTTTGCTACTGGTGCAGCCCCTGGTACAAGATCAATTCGGAATTCAATAACTCTGTCTGGTGGTAATCCAGATAAATCTTCTGGAAAGACTTCTGGATATTCACTAACAATCGAAATCGATTCTTCTTCTGCCTTCTCTTTCTTCAGATCAATTACGCATGCCAAACATCCTTGGCACTTCTTCCGAATACTTTTCTAGGCTTTCATTACTGACAAAATACTGGTATGGTGATTCTGACGATCACCATAAATAACAACTGTTCCTTGGTCTGGCAGTGTTAGCTCTCATTTCATTTCATGTAAAAGTATGGAAAAAGTAAACTGCAAGTTTTGACAGAAGATGATCTGTCACAGAAGATCACAGAGGACCAACTGCAGAAGATGCTCAAGC
>NW_020202143.1:0-1292 GCF_001531365.2 Cynara cardunculus var. scolymus
CTCTCCAAGGTCACAGAAGTCCACCAAGAGATGCCTCGCCAAGGTGATCTTGATGCCAACTTCCTAGCCCTCCAGACGGATGTCATAGAAGTTCAGAGTCAGCACCAGACTCTCCAGGAAGCTGTTCAAATTAACAACGACGCCCTCGCTGCTCTCCACAAATGGGTTGACGATGCTCAAGCTATAGTAGAACAGCAGACTGGTCTTCTTTAGCAAATCCTGGATGCTGTCCTTCAACTAGCTCCAGTGATGGATCCCTCCTTCTCTGCCGATGATCGCGTGCTTCTCTCTCAAATGCATGAGGTAACGACAACTCTAGCCAATGCTTTGCAAAGACTGGAGGCTTCAATGGTTCTCCAGTGTCAGCGCTTGGACGAACTCTCTGGCAAAGTCTCTCAAGTCTTGGTCAGAGAAGGGAAGATGAGGTCCAACGCTGGTGAATCATCAGATGCAGGTCCTACGCCTTCTCAGGCTGTTGGCCCAGTATCAGCTTCTAACGCAGCTAACACTGAGGCTCCTAGAGCTGAGGTTGTTTGTGCTGCTCCTGTAATCCCTACCACCGAAGCTGCTCAAAGCTGAGGTTGTAGATGCAATCCCTAGGGATGAAGTCCAGCCCATCACTACTGTTGGTGATGATGATGATGCTGATGATATGGATGATGAAGATGATGATGAAGACGACGATAAACCTGTCATTCCAGACACCGAAAAGGATCTAGATGGTGACGACGACGATGATGATGAAGATAATTTTTCCATCAAGTTCTTGAACCCATCAATAACCACCAAAGGTGTTGCCCTCAGAAAGTCTCAATCCCAGGGGGAGCAAAGACAAGGCGAGTCGGCTCCGACATCAAGGCACCAGGACCCCAAGTCGAAAGGCAAGGCAGTTACTGAAGAAGGAAATTTGAAGGTTCTGTTCGCAAGACCTCAAGAATCCTTATTTGAAGACTCTACCTCTCAGGTAGTGATCACTTCACTTAGCCAACTTCATATTCCATCATCAACCTGCGGTCGATTGGAGTTGGTCTCTGATCAACCAACCTCTTCTACTCCAACAGACCAGCAGATGGCTCAGCTTAAGGAGTCGCTCGCCCAGACTAGAGTAAAAATTCCTCTTCGTACCTCTAGTGGTGGTGAGTTTGACTTCCTTTCCAAAGCTGAAAGACTTGAGGCATTAAGGGCTGAAGAAGAGCTAGATCTTCAAAAGAAACAAACTGAAGAAAGCCTAAGGCTTGCTAAGTCACTAGCTGATAAAGTCCTTCCCAAGAAATCCAAGAAAAAGGTGAGTG
>NW_020202143.1:2333-21504 GCF_001531365.2 Cynara cardunculus var. scolymus
TGATTTGATGATAATCCCTTTTTCCTTTCGATGTATTTTAGTTTCTATATTTTCAGTTCCAGCGATCAATACACTGAGCATGTTCAGTGATCGCTGAAGAACTCGCTTTGTAAATCATTCAGAGACAACGATACTTCAAGAAAACAACACTCACACCAATGATCCTTCAGCAAACGTCGAAGACTGAAACTGAAGATTAGAGACTGTGCGTACGTGATCTGAAGTGGTATTCAGTGATTACAAGTCTGTCTAGTTATGTGTGAAGACTGCTCTAGCTTCAGCGAATGATGATGAGACCTTCAGGTCATTCCAGCATTCAGCGATCAAAGGAAGCTTGCTTAGCACGATTGTTGTTGTTTTGTCCTTGCACACACAAAAGGACAAACCCATACCCTTACCAAAGATAGTACGGTACTGAGCCGATTAGTCGACTCTTTGTCCACCATCTTTAGGTAAGGATGTCTGTTCAAGAATAGTGCTTTTGTACTATTCTCTTTAACAAATGACAAGCCTTCCTCTTAAGGCTTGACACACATTCTATAACCTACCATACTGCATTAAATGGACATTTAATGCATTGGGTATATATAAAAGTGTTTCTTCTCCATACAGAGTGCGCGCATCACTCTCCTCCTTTATTCTTACTTCAAGCTTCTTTCAGTTTAAAGTAAAAGACTTTCTTTTAGTAGTCTCTTTTCTTGTAATTGCTAACCTCTGTATGTATCTTAAGATTGTTTAGATAGGTTTTCTCTTACCTTATCGTTCCGCAAACAATCTTGTAAAATCTATATTGATCTTCTTTATCAATATATATTTTAAATTTGAAAACGTTGTGTTTGTATTCATCCCCCCCTTCTACAAACTGTTTAGTATTCTTGTAGACCCTTTTGGGACCAACAGTACTATTGTCTATTCATGAGCAGACATCCTTTCATTGAGTTGGTGGACACTAGAGTCGACTAGTCGGCTCCATGCAGTACTATACTCTTAAGAGGGTATGGGGTTTGTCCTTTGTGTGTGGAAGGACAAGACAAACAATTATTCATAGCAATATTCATTTGATCACTAAATGCTGGAATAACGCTGGAGGTTTCTTCAGCATTCACTGAGGCCTGTGTAGTCTTCACACGTATGTTGACCAGGTCGTAATCACGGAATACCGCTTCAGATCATGAATATACTAGTCACTATTCTTCAGTTTCAGTCTTTGACAGTCATTGAAGGTTCTTAGGTGTGAGTTTTGTCTTCTTGAAGTATCGCTATCGCTGTAGGATTACAATACATGTTTCAGCGATCACTGAATAGACTCATTGATGATCGCTAGAATTGAAGAGACAGAAACATAATACTTCCAAAGGGAAAAGGGATTATCATAAAGTCAAGAGAGAGAGTGGATCAACAGTCTGCCCCTATATGATGATGACAAAGCAACATAAAGAAAATTGCCTTAAGGTTTAATAGAAAGGAAAATGTACACATAAAGTACATGTCCCTTTTAACTATTTTGGGATCTTTTTCAGTGATACAATTTTTTACTATATAAGTTTTCTTAAGTTACAAGTTTATAAAAAAGTATAAGAAGGGAAACTGAAACTGAAAGCATGTTCACTGACTGAAGATTGTCTGTGACTGTAAGAGCATACTGGAACTCATAGACATGTGTCTTTATTACTTATTTTCAGGGATTTTTTTCAGTGATACTGATGAAATACTTATATTAATCAAAAGGATAATTACAAGTGTTACAATCAGTATATTCTAGACTTATTACATATAAGTTGTACACTGAAAGAAAAGACATAGAAAAATAAGATTTACAATGAAAGATAAGATTTACAAGATAGAAAATTCTAACTAATTTAAGCCGCTAAAATCAATGTAACCAGGTACTACTTATTTGAGCATCTTTCGATGTAGAAATTCTTTTCTGATCTTGTGGTCTATCATCTCACTATAAAGGTTATTGTCCAACCAATATCTTAGATAATCAAGATGTTCTATAGGACAGAGGCCGAGCTCAGACACTCTTTGAAAGTTGTGTTCGCCTTCATAGTCAAGGAATATAAATCCAAACTCAGGCTTTAGATGCATAGTGTTGGGTATGTAAGGATCGTTCGCTGGCAAAGAGAGGTTCAACATAGAGATGTTTGGCTTCTTCGAACCCTTTAGGACTTCTTCCAGGGAGAACTTTGTTTCATCTATGTTCCCCAGAGTTGGTCCATGATTAGGATCTGAAGGTTTTCTTCTTCCACCTTCTTTAATATCAGTTTTGTAGGTACATGAACAATTTTGGACATCTTCTTGATTATCTCGCTGAAGATGTCTTCAATTATTGGCTTGCGCCTGGACTTTGAGCGCTGAATGGCTTGGCTGATTTTCAGCCATTCACTGTAGCCATATTGACCAAGGTAGAAAGGATACTCAGTAACAGCTTCAGGTTGTCTCTAGAGATGAGCATGGAGATGAGAAGTCCACCATCTTTCATTCGTCCATTGATTGTGATGCTTGAGATATGATGAGAACTTATTCTCTTATTTAAACGATCTTCGCTCTAATTTCTATCTCGGTCATTGAGCTTCATTGCTTTTTGTCGTTCAACTTCTGCAATTGGAAGCAAATTAGCTTGGACCTTGACAACGTTCACCATCTTTTTAGACATTTTCTATGGACGAACTTAAGTAGCAAGAGACTTAGCCAGCTTGAGGCTGTCCTCAGTCTGTTCTCATTGAATTTGGAGTTCTCCCTCAGCCTTGAGTGCTTCGAGTCTTTCAGCTTCAAAAAGGAAGTCAAACTCACCACAACTAGAGGTACGAAGAGGAATTTTTACTCTAGTTTGGTCGAGTGACTCCCTAAGCTGAGTCATCTGTTGGTCGCTAGGAACACTAGAAGTTGGGTTTTCAGGTACCCAATTCTCTACACGACTACATGTAGTAGATGGGATAGAAGAAGAGACTTGAAATAAGGATGTGACGATTGCAAACCTGGAAGGTTCAGTATATTATTGAGGAACGACAGGTTTGAAGAGAACTTTCAGATTTCCTTCTTCAGCAACACCTTTGTCTTTGGAGGAGGTGTTCTAGTTCTTTGTGGAAGTCTCTTTCTCTTTTTCATTCTCTTTATGAATCCCTGAGAGAGACTCCTTTCAGAGTGTTGTCAGGTTTGTGGTATTGAATGGTGAAGTAGTTGTCATCGTCGTCTTCATCATCATCACCACCGAGATCTTTTCCAGCTTCAAGAAGGGATGGAGAGTCATCGTCATCTTCATCATCATCATCTTCACCTTCATCTTCCTCATCACCAACATCAGATGCAGGGGTGATAGGAAGGTCTTCGTCTTGAGCTTCAATATCAACTCTGACGGCATCATCAAAAACCTCAGCTTTAACTTCATGGGAAGTGATGGCACCATCAACGACCTCCGCTTCATTAGCTTCATCTCTTTGAGCATCAACTTCAGCTGGTGTTGTAGGGACAATAGCAGTAGTTGCAGCCAAGTCTTTCTCCTCTTCTTTGTCATCAACATGACGAGAGAAGAGATTATTAAGACTTAAGGCTATAATGTCCATTCGTTGTTCAAGCATGGTTAGAGATCGAGCTTGAAAAAGACCGACTTCAAGAGCCTGATCTAGTGATAAGCTATCCATAGCTGTGAAGGAGGGTGTAGGAACTGGTACTGAATGTTGAAGAAGATCCTATATCTACTGCAATATCTCACCATTCTTGGTAAGCTGAGCATTCGCTTCATCGGCTTTGATGTTGAGAGCAGAGATAGCCTCAGCGTTGGTGTGTACATCAGCTTGCACTGCAGAAAGTCGTTCCTTCACGTCATTAACGTCAACTTTGATAGCTGAGAGGTCAGAGGAAAGATCAACCCTGAAAGGCATGTTTTTATGGACTTGGTCCATTTTGATTAAGACAGTCTGTACTGTCAGAAGAATCAGCTTCACGTTATCAGCCATGTTGTAATCTTCTTCCATGGCTACCATTCCTTCATCGCAAGGACCTGAGGGGTCATCAGCACTATCTGAAGGATTGATGCTGGTTCTCTCCAGGTTGCCTTCGAGAGGATAGGCTTCCATTAACTGGGGTATTTCGAGAGGAACAACCTCAAGTCCTGTGGTGATTGCTTCATCATCAGCGAGGACAATCATTGATGAATCACGAGCATGTGACGAGACCAAAGAAGGAGGAGAAGAAAAGATGGCTGAGAGTGGTGAAAGTGGGTGTTCAGCAGTGGCTATGCAGATATTCACACTTTCAGTTATTTGGGTCACTGAGGCGGTTAGGAGAGAAGCCATGTGTACAATAGTGACTGAAGAAGTCACTGAAGAGCTTGGATGAAATAAAGCTGAAGTCGCCTCGGGGGTAAGGCTGGTTTCAATTACTGGAATCTTTTGAGAGGTAACAACCAGAGATGTGGTTATCCCCTTTTTGGCTTTCTAGTCCCTCGATGAAGAACCGAGAGTGGTTTGGGAGGATGATCTTTTAAAAGAGAGGGTGGTGGTGGTTGGATAGACTTTTAGGGGTTTGGTTAGTCTTCACCACCGAATCAAGGGAATAAGGGCATACCGGCACAGTTGGAGAAGATGAAGAAGAAGGATATGCTGGCAGGAAAGAGCAACATCTTCATATTTCAGCTTATGATCCAAGATTCTGGATCCAAGTTTGCAGATGGGCAGGTTGCCTTCCATGGAGTACTTGTTGCTAAAGATTTTAGCAAACACCATAGATAAAAATCTTGTGTAAGGTACCACTTTTTTCCTTTGGCGCTTGTTCAGCTTCAGCACCAGGTCTTCAAATATCACGTCGACAAAGTTGATTGGCCTTTGGCGAATGATGGAAACACCAATATTCAACGCAACTCTGGATGCTTGATCTTGTCAACCAGTTTTGCCTCCCATACACTGGATGAAATGGGAAAACAAATACTGCCATACCGCTGACCTGCGGTTCTTCTTAATTTTTGATAGCGACTTGAGGGGATCGTTGGAGTCCTTCTTTGTTTGCCAGACATAAAGTGAAGTTCAATATTACCATTCATAACATGATTTCTAATAAAATGATATCGGATCTCAATTTGTTTCGTCTTTGAGTGAAGAACATGATTGTTTGCAATAGCAATAGCACTGATGCTATCGCAATAGATAGGAATCTTGGAAAAGTGAAGATCATAGTCGGTGAGATGGTTTTTCATTGAAAGAACTTGGGCACAGTAGCTTCCAGCAGCAACATATTCATCATCAGCAGTTTATATGGACACAAAGTTTTGCTTTTTACTTGTCCAACTTACCAACTTTCCACTTAGAAGCTCACAACCTCTAGTGGTGCTTTTCCTATCAATTTTGCATTCTCCAAAATCACTATCCGAATAACCCATTAGGTCAAAACCTAAACCCTTGGGGTACTAGAGACACAAGTTAGGAGTTCCCTTGAGGTATCTAAATATGCATTTTATAGCAATCAGATAGGATTCCTTAGGTTTAGATCGATATCGTGCACAAAGACATGTATAATACATGATATATGGACGACTTGCTGTGAGATACAACAGAGAGCCGATATTCCTCTATAAATAGTAACATTTATAGGCTTTTCGTTTGGATCCTTGTTTAGTGCGAGAGGAGGAGCCATCGAAGTTTTCATAGATGAGCTGTTGGATAGATCAATCTTTTCTAGCATATACATACTTACTTTGGCTGATAAAGATACCTTTATCTGATTGCTTGATCTGGAGACCTAGAAAATAGGTTAGTTCTCCCATCATACTCATCTGATATTGTTTCTTCATGCGATCAACGAACCGAAAACACAAAAACGGATTAGTGGAACTAAATATAATATCATCGACATAAATTTGGACTAGTATGATGTGATCTTTAACTTTTCTAAGAAATAAGTTCTGGTCAATCTTTGCACGGACAAATTTCTCAAAGATGAGAAATGAGAAGAGGGTATCATACCAGGCACGAGGGGCCTGTTTTAACCCATAAAGAGCTTTATCCAATCGATAGACATGATTTAGATACTTAGGGTAAAGAAACCCTGGAGATTGTTCAACGTAAACTTCCTCTTGGAGTTTTCCATTATGAAAAGCACTATTTACATCTATTTGAAACACTTTAAAGTCTCTATGGTAGTAAAGTCTAAAAAGAGTCGAATAGCTTCGAGTCTAGCCACTGGTGTGAAGGTTTCGTCATAATCGATTCCTTCTTCTTGTCTATAACCCTAAGCAACAAGACGAGTCTTGTTACAGGTTACCACACCTTGTTCATCTAACTTATTGCAATAAACCCATTTGGTGCCTATCATAGTTCTGTCGGATGGACGTGGAACAAGGTAACAGACTTTGTTCCTATCAAACTCAATGGGCTCCTTTTGCATGGCAATGACCCAACTAGGGTCTGAGATAGCCTCATTGATTTTCTTGGGTTCAACTAGAGAAAGGAAGTTGACAAAGAGACAAATATTACCTAGACCATGTCGTGTTTACATACCAACACTTGGATCACCAAGAATTTGATGAATTGGGTGGTCTATTGTCCATCATTGAGCTAGTAGAGGATTGTCATCTGAGCATTGATGTTCAGGAACAGAAGATGAGGCTTCAGCTGCAAATTCTTTATTAATGGGTAGAATTGCTAACGGAGCCTCAGAGAGATATCCAGCGACTAAGAGAGGTTCAGATGCTGGAGGTATTTCATTCACTGATTGGTCAGTGTTTGACGTGGAAGGAGTAATGCAACTAATGGGCACTACAACGATCTCTGAAGAAGATTCACTTCAGTTATTAGTTGCAACTGGAATAATAAGTGGATCGTCATCAGCTTCGATAGTTTCAACATTGGGTTGATTGCTGAAGGAAGCTTCACATTGTCCAACATGAGAGAACATCCATTTTTCTAATTCTTCATCATCATTATTGACGGGTTTAGAATTAGTTGATTGAGATTCATCAAAGGTGACATGGATAGTTTCTTCTTTGGTTTGTAGACATTTGTTGATGATGCATCACCAATGACTTCTGGACAACACAGTTCAGAACTCGGGCTAACAAAAGGAGCCTCTGAATCATCTCTCTGCAAACCCAATGAATCGAAATTGGCTCAATTATTTGAAGACTTATTCAAAGAATATATAGTCTCTGACAAGCGCCCAATGAAAAACTACCTCCCAAAGCCAATGAAATACATGAGATCTCCAATGATGAAGGTACAACTCTTTCTAAAACTCATGTTACTTCACTATCTACTTCTTCTGTGTCTTCAGAACTAGAGCATAACTTTGGAGACGATCTCTTTGAAGGGAAGCAAGCAGTACCATCAGTCAATGAAGAACTACATCCTATTGCTCTAGAACCTCAATCTTGCAACAAGTAGACAAAAGACCATCCTCATCACCAGATTATTGGTGATCCATCATCCGGTGTCAAGACGAGATCTGTTACTGCCAACGAATGCCTCTTTGCAAATTTTCTAACCATGATCGAATCGAAGAAAATTTCTAAAGCCCTACAAGATCCAAACTGGATAGACGCCATGCAAGAGGAACTACTCCAATTTGAGCAGAACAAAGTTTGGTCCCTCATGCCTCTACCCAAAGGGAAACGGCTATTGGGACCAAATGGGTCTTCAGAAACAAGAAGGATGAAGATGGCATTGTTATCCGGAACAAAGCCAGGCTGGTTGCCAAAGGCTACTGCCAAGAAGCAGGGATAAACTACAATGAAACCTTTGCTCCCGTTGCTAGGCTTGAAACTATCAGAATATTCCCCGCCTATGCAGCGCACAAAGGTTTCAAGGTCTATCAGATGGACATCAAGTCTTCCTTTCTCAATGGAAAACTCCAACAAGAAGTCTATGTGCAGCAACCCCTTGGGTGTGAAAACCCCAAACATCCAGACTATGTATATTTTCTGGACAAAGCTCTCTATGGGCTCAAGCAAGCACCCAAGGTCTGGTATGAAACACTCTCTACCTTTCTCATCGCCAATGGATTCGAAAAAGGTACCATCGACACAACCCTCTTTCTTAAAAAGCATAAGGGTGATATTTTACTTCTCGAAATGTATGTGGATGACATCATATTTGGTTCTACTAACTCTTAAGTTTTGTGAAAATTTCTTAAAACTGATGAAAAGCAAATTTAAGATGAATATGATGGGAGAACTAAGTTTCTTCCTTGGTCTTCAAATAAAACAAACTTTAGAAAGAATTTTCATCAATCAATCCAAATATGTGACCGGCCTTCTAAAGAAATATAACCTTTCAAATTCCTCATCGATGAGAACTCCAATGGCTACAGGAGCCAAGTTGTTTTCTGATCCATTAGGTAAACCTATAGATATAACAACCTATAGAGGCATGACTGGATCACTCTTGTATCTAACAGCTAGTACGCCAGATATTATGTTTGCAACTTGTCTTTGTGCAAGATATCAAGCTGATCCTAAAGAATCTCATCTCTCTACAGTCAAGAGTATCTTTAGATACCTTAAGGGCACCCCTTCATTGGGACTATGGTATCCAAAGAACTCTAGTTTGATCTAATAGCCTATACAGATGCAGATCATGCAGGTTGCAAGCTTGATAGAAAGAGTACGTCTAGAAGCTTCCAACTTTTGAGGGACAAGCTGGTGAGTTGGACATCCAGAAAACAGAATTATGTCTCAACATCTACAGCAGAAGCAGAATATGTTGTTGTTGCTAGTTGTTGTTCACAAGTGCTTTGGATGAAAACCCAGCTGAAGGATTATAGGTTTCAAAATGAGAAAATCCCCATCCTTTGTGACTCCGAAAGTGCCATAGCCATCTCTGCAAATCCTGTGCAGCATTGCAAGACCAAGCACATTGATGGCATGTATCATTTTCCTAAAGATCATGTAGAAAAGGGGAGTATAGAGATGTATTTTGTTCCTACAGAGATTCAACTTGCTGACCTATTTACAAAAGCATTAGAATGAGAAAAGATTTTTGTTTCTTGTTAGCAAGATGGGTATGCTGAATCTCACCACTTAAGGCAAATCATCCTTTCAAACCAGAGATTCTCAGTATCTCTAGGTTATGCCAAAAGTGATATATTCAAATGGCACTCATAACCAAGTACTCTTAACCAGAACCTCTGGTTCTATAGACCAGAGCCTCTGGACAATTGAAATTACTTGTTTATATTTGGCCAACAGTATTCACTCTTTGGAACCAGAGCTCCTCTGATCCAAAGAAGGTACTTGGTATTTTCATTAAGTACCCCCCCCCCCTTTCCCAACCAGAGCCTTTGGTCCAGCCTCTGGATTCCAAGTCTTTGGGACCAGAGCCCCTCTGGTCCAACTTGGTCTCCCCTCATTCATTTTGTCATGCAATTTCCTTAGTTTTTTCATTCATTTTGCAACCAGAGCCTCTGGTTTGTCTTCCCATTCCACCGGAGCCCCTCTGGTTCTATGATTTCCCTTTTTGCCCTCCTTTGTATTCATATTTTTAACCATCCTTCTCAACCAGAGCATTTGGTTGTATAGACCAGAGCTTCTAGTCACCTTATTTTCTCCCCTATTGGTTCTAGGGGGAGTTTTTACTCATTTTACATCCCTTTGCATCATTTGAGGGGGAGTCATGCTTATCCCATAAACACTTAAGGATCCAAAATGAACCTATCCTTACTCTGGTTGTACATCACAATTCAACCAGAGACCCTCTAGTTCCATACTTTGGTCCTTTTAGTTTGCATTTTCACAACTAGAGGCTTTGGTTCCTCTATCTAGTGTCTTTGGTTCCTCTATCTAGAGTCTCTGGACCCCAAAAATGCTATATTATGGAGTAATTCAACCCTTGCATTCAACAAGAGCCATTTGGTTCCTCTTAAAGGGTATATTTTTATTCCAAGGGTTTAATATGATGACCCAGAGCCTTTGGTTCGTCTATCCAGAGCCTCTGTCTCATCAAAACCCAACATTTCAATGATGAACTTGTTCATCACAACCAACCAAAGACCCTCTGGTACCCCCTCACAAGTCATGACCAACCAGAGCCCCTCTGGTTCCATGACAAATTCATTTTCTCCCAAAAACATATCTTTAATTGCAAACCTTTTTAAGATTATACAAACTTGTAGCTTTTGTGACTAGAACTATACAACATGGGTTTTTAGAAGACCAAAACTTCGTAATTAGTATTTATCTTCCAATTAGATAGAATTTTAAAATAAATATTGTTTTTGGGATTATTTTCTTGAGAGTTATTCTTTTGGGATAATAATTATTTTTAATAATTATCTTGATATCCCAGACATCATCCTTACCACGCGCCTGACACCATAACAACCTGTTCCCTAGAAACCCTTCCATATTACCCTCCCATCAACCCCACAATGACACATGTCCCTACCCCACCTGCACCATTATGATCATGAGTTGTCTTTACGGTTCACGATCACAAACTTTTCACCTTTTACCCAAACGTCAGCCACCATAATCACCCATCCCCTCTCGCTCATTATTTTATTATTTTTTTTTTAAAACCAACCACCCCTCTCGCTCCCACTATATAAATCCCTCTTCCCTACCAGTTTACCCTTTACGCCTTCAAAATACTCTCAAGAACAAACGAATCTGCAACTTACAAACCTGCAACATTGGAGTCCTCCACTTCCCATGAATCAAACAACAACAAAAGCCAGATCCAGTAGACTGGCACAGACAGTCGAGCCATTGTCTTCCTCCCCATCAAGCCCAACAATCACAGTATTGACCTCCGTCCTCAACTCTTTGCGGACAGGTTCGCCATTCTTATCGAGTTCTTTCAGAACTGCATTCTTCAACTGGTCCTCACTTTCTCCGACAACGAGGTTCTGGTCAAATACGTTCAACAGTACTGGAATACATGTGACTTCTAACCGGAAAACCGTGGCATTATGGGCGAGATTGACGTCCCTAATCACATGGTTTGTTCGATCAAAATATTCCGAGCGAAGATCTCCAAGGTGCTTTTCATCCCTACCCAACAAGAACTCGGGATTGCACGTTACGAGGACCCACCAACCAGTCACGATATATTGCGGTTCATTCACATGTTGGGCTACAACAGAGAGCTCCGGAATGCCTCCGACTTCAAACGCCAATACCTTCCACCCATATGGAACGTTTTTTTCAGCGTTCTCAACCGAGCTCTCACTTGCAAACTCAGGAGCATGGACCAAGGCAACATAAACATCATGACCATTATGTATGGTCTATTCTTCAATCTGCCTCTGGATTACGCCCTTCTGATCTTCAACGAAATCCACGCCACTGTGGTAAAGAAGAATAAATTGACGGCCGCTGGGAAGTCGGTCACCTCTGTGCTCTTTTCTCATCTCATCGCCCTTTTCATCAAAGATGCGATGAAAGTGCACAACCTGCCATGCGATGAACCATTCACCCCACAATTTGTTATGAATGGTCATCGCGCCACCATCTCCAAAGAAGGATACCCTGCGGAGAGGCCTTTGTCAAGGCCATGCTAAGTGTCATCCCAGACACCTCCGCCACCCGTAGGACCTATGAACACTCTATGTTGGTCCAACAACCGTGACCAGCTATCCTCGAGCATATAGAGCCCACCCCAAACACAAGCGAGGGATCTCAAGGTGGGAGGACTTCATCAAATGATGAATCTGATGATGATGACAGTCCTCCTACCTCCCCCGGCCCTATGAACACCTCTGTTCCATCTCCTTAAACAGTTCTCAGGCTACCACATCTACTATCCCTGGCATCCAAGGCCGAAGGGATATTGAACAAGGACCTCCCAGTCCGATCCCAACCCAAGCCAACCATCCAGAGGGCACTCTTTGGGTCTCTAGAGATGATGTAACCGAGGAACTCTATCATCCATCGCTTCTCTCCCAACAGAGGGGTGATGAAGAAATAAGAGTCCCTTCTCCTTAGAGCCCGACTCTACTACACACACAGAAGCATTTGTTGCTTCTGACTTTGAAATTCCCATCGATCATTCCAAGCGATCGTCCATTCATGTATGCACCCCCTCAATACTTGGTCTATCGACGGGAAAACACATGTACTTCTCTTCATCGAATTCTAAATCCTATGAGGATGAAGTACATGTCGCAACATCTTGAGATAGTTCCTCACTAGAGGGCTATCAAAGACAAGATGGAAGTCCTCCCTTGCCTCCCTCTCCCCAAGGCATCGATGGAGGCGCCTCAGGAACAGAGGCTCAAACTACAACATCCGTTATTATAGGGGTTACCCCCAATGCTGAGTTAGTCACAAAGGCCGAGTTCCAGGCCTTTGCTGACTCTATTCAACGGTTCTTGGATGACCTTAAACTCAACATAGCGAGGATTGTTGAATCCACCCCAACCCATGACCTAACAACCATGACCTAACATCCATTCAGCAATCTAACGCATCCTGAGTGACTCAATCGAGGGATAATACCACAAGAATCTAGTCTTTCCACCGTCTGGTGGTCCAGCAACATAACTGTCACCATAACATGATGGTCACCAGACATGACTCCATAGATGCATCCCTTGCTGCCCTTTCAGCCCAAATAACCGCCACCGATGAATCCATCGCCACCCTTTCCACCTAAGTTACAACCTTCGCCAATTCCATCGCCTCTCTACCCACCACCATACTATCCAGTATACTAGAAATAGCCCCCCCTCTACAACACCCACCCTAAATGAAGCCTTTACCTCATTTAGCAGAGGTATGAACCCTCAAATCCTCCATCACTATCCGACCGTCTACCTCCCCCTCTACCCTCAAGATGAGGTCACTCGCGTCGACCTACGCTCTCTCACCAAAGCATTGGTCTCGAACTTCAACGAGATCAGTGCCAAGTTTGTATCTAGAGCCACCGAGCCAACAAATTCCCTAAAGAGGAGTCTTGCTCAACAGCAAGAGCGAACCAACTCTCTCCTCCAATTGACGAAAAAAGCTCGCAGTAGAGAAATGGTCAAGCGATATGTTGAATCACTACGGCTAAAGAAGAAGAGGAGTCATGCCTCATGATCCACAAGTCGGCCTCTCAAAAGGCTAATACGTGATGACCTAGACCAAGATGACCATGGTCTCGGTCCTCATGAGGGGGAGAATCCATCTATCGCCCCAATGGAAACAACAACACCACCACCTCCACCAGTTTAAGAGCCAACTCCACAACCAACAACTGGAACAGAGGCGAGGGAAACAGAGGCTCAGCCCTCTGATAATGTACATAATGTACATAATTTACAGGTCCCCTCTGTCATTTTGTTGCTTCCTCATCTCATCCAACCATAGGCGCTGCCAACCCATCACCACCTGCCGATAAGTCCTCACCAATTTTGGTGAATTCTTCATCACCTTCCGATCAACCACCCTCCACCTCACAAGTACCACCCATTCCCTTTACCCCATCACCAACACCACCTCCATCACCAAAGCAACCAGAACCTACTCCTATACAACCAGAACCCACACCCATACAACTAGAACCCACAAATCCTAAACCAAAAACAACACCATCCCAAACAGAACCACCAATGAGCCAACCAGAACCACCCAATAGCCAACCTAACCAAACAGTGCTTGTAGATATTCCCTTCTCGTCTAGGCAGCCTCCATCTGTTGATCGAGTGCAGGAAGTCATAGCACAGATGGAGACCCTAAGGAGACGTCCAGAGGTGCCGCCAAGAGAACCTGTCATGATGGAGAACATCCATCAATATCTCTACCATGATCGCTATGAGCACATAGTTCTCAATCCTACCAACCTATCACCAGAATCCATGGACTCGCTCCGGCACATATTCATGAGACAAACGACACAACTGCCACAAACCGTCTTCCCAAATGATGGAATCAAAACAGTCCACGATATCAAGATGCAGACATTCATGAATAGAGCCATCAAGTACATCAAGTACACTGTGGAACGTGCCCATGGGATGATCTGTGTCTTCAATGACATTGATCTCATCAATCTCAATCCATGGGACTTGATGGACTTATATGGCCACACAACTCAGCGTCAGGATCATGGGATACGGTACGAGATGGCACAGTGAGCGATCGTAGAGGCGATGGGGACTCTTGTAAAGTTCAGAGCAAGGAATGATTTCCAAATAGCTCTAGAACATGGCATCGACAGACTATCCTGCACAGCTCCAAATGAAGACTTTTTTGGATTGCAGGAGACACGCTCTGCTTCAGTATTAACTCAACCAGAACATGGCTTGGTCTTCAAAAATGAATACAAGGCAAAGAAATTCTTCAGACTGACTGAGGCCTTCATGTATTCGACAGATACACTTGAATGGTTTCAGAAGGTTATACGAGAGAGATTGGGCAGAGAGCATGCGCCAAGGAAAGAGGGACATGAGTTGATTCATGGGATCTTCGTAGTCATCCGTTACAGAGGATTAATGATGCGCTTCTAGAGAATATACAATGGAGACCATGATTGAGATGTAAAATTTTATTTATCCTTATTTACTTCTGTATTGTACGAAACAATCCAGTTTTTAGAAAATGAAATTTTTTGGTAAAAGGATGTTTTTACTATCTTAGTCTTTGTTCATTACAATTCATTTATGTTTCATAGATTAGCTATTGTTTACTTTTCATTACTTAGGAGGAGATTGTTAGACCCAATAATTCTTATTGTAAAAGTAATGAATAGGGGGAGATTGTTAGACCCAATAATTCTTATTGGAAGTCCAGAGGATCGATGGAAGAAGAGCTAGAAAAGACCTAAGTGCTCAAGGCAAACCAGAGATGTGATGAATGGTCCATAAGTGCGATGAACAATGCATATCCATCACCCCTCTGGTTATTATCACTTAGCAGATTCAACAAGAGTTCAATTAGAGATATCCAAGTAAAGTACAAATGTAAAGTTTCCTGGTTGAACATACTACCTAGAAGACCGCTAGAGATGACTCATCGACAGCTGGAATTCGATTACGCAAGGTAGTTAGAGATAACTCCTAAATTCTAGATAGATATCTTTTCCTAGAATATCTCATAGATATTTTTTCACTAGATTGTTATCTCTTAGAATAGATTGCTAGTATAAATAGCTATCATATGCCTTGTAAATTATTCATTCCTTCTCGTTACAGTTATTATAGTGAAATAATTTGAAGCTTCATATTCTTCTGAATATTTTATAAGTTGTTCTTTACTATTCTTCATTCATACGATAGATTTAGGTTCTATAACATAAATATTTGTGTTATATTGAGAGATCTAGGATCAACAGTTGGATTTACATCCTCAAATGCGGCAGTTTCTGATCTCCCGAATTGGTGATGGAAGGGATTCTAACGCTTGGGAAGATAATTGGCTCTCTTGTAGATATCTATCCTCTTTCATTTCCTACAAATTCATTCATTCAAGTGGATTCTCGACTAATACTATGGTTCGAGAGCTTATTCAAAGTTTGGATGGAATGTGGCCGACTTTTTGGTGTCTCAGGTACGCTGTGCTAGTTAATTCTCCATTGTCGTCCTTGCATGATTTAGTTCGGGATAGAGTGTTATGGGGTAATAATCAATATTCTAGTATGGAGTTCACGGTTAGAACAGCTTGGTCTTCACCGGATGGGAGATACCCACTTGTGCCTTGATATAGTTCAGTTTGGTTTCCGGGCCATATCCCTAAGCATGCTTTCTGTCTATGGCTTGCATGTCATCACCGTCTTCCTACTCAGGATTGTATGATATGGAAACATGAACCTTCTGTAAAAATTGCACAAATAGCTATATCCATATCCTTTTTTCAATATAATTTTTCAAAAGAGGTCTGAGAAAGCATTTTACAAGAAGTGGATTGGATGAGTATGCCAGATTCTTGGGACCATATCATGGAGGTTATATCGGATACGAGGAGATCGCCTGAACGGTTAATGCAGAAACTTGTGCATATAGCCTCGGTTTACTATATATGGCAGAATAAAAGACTTTTTAGTGAGAATCAACGAACGGCTGTGCAACTTGTTAAGGAAATTAAGAACAAAATTTCTATTTGTGCGGCTTGGAAGGAGAGCAGGGCTGAAAGGATTGGTGTTATAAATGAGGGGTGACCTTTTGCTTGGAGGGCTTAGGAGGGTGGTTGACAGGGCTTTTCTCAGGCTTAAGCTACGTTTGCTCCTATTTTGTAGTTTGTTTTTGCCTGTTGGGCTTTGTACTTTTTGGCTCTCTGTGCCTTGGTCGGTGTGGTGACCAAGTCCTTTGCTTTTCTGTTTGGTTGGTTGTGGCTGTCTGCCTAAACTTTTGTATTTTCACTATGGTTTTTGTAAATTTGCCTGAATTTCCTTAAAAAAAACAAAGCACCAATACTATTTATACAAGGAAAAAAACAAAGAAAGTACAAAGAGGAATACAAGTTTAAATACAACAATTAAGCACAAAACTTTAAACCCTAAAAAACGAAAACAAAAAACATTTAATTTGTTTAATTAAAAAAAAAACAAAAAAAAACCATTATATAAAATTTCCTTCCCAAATTAATAACAATTTGATAAATTCCTTAATTACGGATATGGAACATGATGAGAAACTTGCCTTTAACAATAAGAAAAAAAAATATGATTGATTGAATTCAATTTGTACGAATAGGGTGTTTTGGATAGGGTCGCTCCTATAAATAGTGATTATATTATGCGTTAAATCAAGAAACATATTTTCGAGATATAACAAACTATTTGTTAAAAATTTGTTCAAAAATGTTTACTATTTGTTATATTATAATTTTCTAAAATTTCTTTCCCAAAATGTAAGGTTGCGAGTCAAAAATTTAGGAGATTTTCCTCATTAAAAACCCTATATTTTCTTCAACATAAATGGTGGTAAATCCACAAATTTAACGAACACATTAGAAACCCTAAAAACAGGCGAGGAGAGAGAGAAAGCAGGTAAAGATCCCGAGAGAAACGAAGAGAGGGAATGGAATTATGTTCATAGAACGCAACAGCGATGGAGACAAGGATTTAAGGCAATGGAGGATGCAAGGGATGGAGATTTGAGGGTACCTTTAATCTCCTCCCTCTTTTTCATTTTTGTACTCGCCGGCGGTATCTTCCTTACTTTCTACGTTTTTGCACCCAACTTTTCCCGACCATGGTTTCCAGTGATCGCATTAATTCTGATTGGATCACCATGGGTCTTTTGGTTGTTCACTTATTTGTACACGTGCTTCAAGGGTTGTTGTCGAAGAGGATTGTCTACCTCTTACGATCACCATGGCTCAAGACGGTGGGGTAATTTGCACCCAACGACCTCTCATCGTGGTGCTATCTCGAGCCCAAACCAGGCAGTGAATAAGGCAATGGCTAAAGATGGTTCCATGAAGGCATCATCTGGTGCAAATAATGTTGGTGCAAGGCATGTGCACTTTGGGGAGGTGGTGGTGGTGGAAAGTGATGGAAGCAAGATTACCCATGGGATGGATTCTTGGACGAATTCAAACAAGTCAGCGGAAACAACTCCGGCGGATGGATCTAGATCATCTTGACATGTAAATAAATTTTATCGTTGATAGCCTCATTCTAATCATGCATATATCGGTGTAGAATTATTTAATAGAAATTTCTTTGACATGCAAACACCATTCAAGAAAGATCCACATTTAGCACGAGAATTGTAGCTTCACAATTCATAAAGCCGAACACATCCAAAATGTATTGTATGTTGGAATTGAAACGATAAAGCCTCATGTTTGCATGTTGGGATTTTTCCATAGCCGATAGACAATGCTCCTAAAACACTCAAATGTGCATGAACAACCCAACAATGGAAATGTGGAAACAAAACAGGTCACAATATACAGGGTGTTATGATCAAATATACAATATCAATTACAACAATATAAAAAAACAATCATATAATGTTGTTTCATTCATGATTTTACAACCTTAAAATCATGTATTAACTCAAAAATTAAAGGTTACAGCGAAATGGTTACTCGAATTAAGCAACTAAACTTATTTACTCCGAATTTGTAAAGGTGATAAATTGTCGTCAATAATGGTCTGTCACTGATTTGTTAGTGACCAAATATGAAAATAGCCACTAATTAGTGACAAAACTAGAGTGATCACTATATTTATGATGACAAACATTAATATACCGGTGAAAGTCATCACTAAACTTATTATATTATTAATGACCAAAGTTAATGACCACTAAATAGGTCACTAATTGGATTACTGATAACATCACTCTTAAGTAACGTTAATCTTCATTAGAGACCAAATATATCGCCCGAACCATTAGTGGTTGTTAGTGAACACCAAAAACGTAATCACTTGCAATTCGAATAACTAAAAATATATTTAAAAAAATCTCTATTTGTTATTGAAATAACAATCTATAACACATTTAATATAGAAAATAAACCATCACACATTTATTTGTGAGATTGCTATGCATATAACCATGATAGTGTTTCATCATGAAGTCCATCTTGTCTACTTAACTAATGATGCTTTGGAACAGCATGCTTGGTATTTGAATTATGAGGTTGTTCAACATGACGACTTCTACTTGACGTTTTGACACCAAACCTTTTTAATATCCTTTTTCCAGAGCCATCCACCTAAATAAAATATCTTCAAATTTAAACTAAATGCGCCTATTATGTCAACATGATGGCAAATATATTTCCTCATATTATCAAAACTAGGAAAATATTTTAAATGAGTTTCTTTAGTTAAACTCATGACCTCCTGGACCTGTGAATGAAGAAAGGGCTTCGTATTCATGAAAAGGTTATAGATTTAATTAGAATCTTATTTAAAGTTATATACTTATAAATTCCCGATTTTAGATGTACCATGAAAATTGAGAATTCACCTATGTCAAATTGTAGAATACGAAAATAGGCAAAATAGAGTGAACTATGTACCTAGGTCACAAATAAATATATACAAACCAAAAGCCAATAGTACAATGATGATTCATTCATCCATAAGACTTCAATTTAATAATTTATGTATTCGACATAACAAATCAATCAATCAATATATATAGTAAAGGAAGAACCAAAATCTTGTTCAATGAAAACAATTTTATCCTATTTATTTTTTTCTTTTTTCTTTTTTTGATTTATTTTTAATATACTCTCAATACATTAATTGTTAACCCTTTCATTTTCCTACTTTTTTAACTCCATTTTCATTATTTTATAAAG
>NW_020202143.1:21884-28645 GCF_001531365.2 Cynara cardunculus var. scolymus
ATATAAGGAACTCAAATGTAATTTTTTTCATAAAATGAACAAAAATATGTAAAATAATATCTTAAATCATAGTTTTTGATGATAAACATAATGCAAAAAATTATTTTTCATATCAATTCTTACAAATTTATAACATTTTTATGGATCTCATTTGATTATCATCCCCCCTAAAACACACACACACATGTATATATATATAAACTTTTAATATATAAATCTATAAAAGCTATTACAATCATTCATATATATAAATCAATTTATTTTTACTTTTTTAATTTGAATTATATCAATCTTTTTCTTTCTCTGTCAATAATTTAAAATTTAGTAACGATAAATAATATTAATTGATAAATATATATTAATTTACATTGACTTCGAATTTACAAAATATGAACCTCTCTCCCCATGTAATATATATATATATAT
The DNA here is from genome assembly GCF_001531365.2 of Cynara cardunculus var. scolymus. Lineage (NCBI taxonomy): Eukaryota > Viridiplantae > Streptophyta > Magnoliopsida > Asterales > Asteraceae > Cynara > Cynara cardunculus. The sequence goes on from NW_020202143.1 coordinate 22,311, forward strand.
ATATATTTGTATCATCAATTTAATAATTAGAATATTAATGTTGGTAAATAACATTATTGATTAATATTTAAAAACATTTATTTATTGATTTATACTTTGAAATTTGTATTAATGCATGTTTAAGTCCCAAAATACATATCCACAATTTTATAAATGTGTAATCGTTACACTTTTTATTAATTAAAGGGAAAATTGCATGAAAAAATAACGTATTTTAACTTGATTCTTATTTTGGTTAACGTACTTCCAGAACTTCCATTTTGGTATCTAAGATGTAAATTTTTAAACATTTTAGTACATGGGTAACCAGTTGAATCATTAAACGGTTACCATACTAATGTGGCGAGTGATGTGGTATCAACTCAATATTATTTACAAATATATATATATATAGATATATATATATATATATATATATATATATACTACATTAACAGCCATTTAGGTCAATATCTTAATTACAACTCTTAAAACGTAGATTACAACCATTTTATGCAAGAAATTCAAAAAACTCTTAATTACAACTCATCAAGCATGTGATACAAGTTATTTATGCAAGGGTTTTTAACCCACAACTTCAAAAACCTAATCGGAAGCTTTCAAACGTCCTTTCTCCTTACAGTCTTTTTGCACATTCTTATTTCAGTATCTGATATGCGCTCAAACAAATTTGGGTATAATAGATATGCTTTCTTCCTTGACTCACCTTGAACAGGTTAATTTTGTGGTTTTGATTCATCACTTCGAACAGATGTTCGATTTCCTTTCTTCTCTCACAATCTTGAAAAACAATTTCATGTATCAAACCGGTTTGATGTATCACAATATCATCGATACATATAACTCCCTCCTTCCTGATGTTTTAATTTCACAGGTTCTTCAAAACCCTAGAGATTTCCATTTCAATTTTAATTTGGAGGTATGCTCTTCAATACCCCATTTTGATTTCAATTTTGATTAAGATTTCCATTTTTAGAGGTGATTTTGAATTCCATTTCAATTTTGCTCTTCAGTTTTGTTTAGAATCGATTATGAGTTTATTTTTTATTGGATTACTATTGTCAGAGCGTATTAGGGTATTAGGTTTTATTTTTAATTGATTTTGGTTGAATTCATATGTTATGGTCCGAATTGTTTTTTGATTTTTGAATATTGATGCACACATATGGGATGTTTATGTTCTTTAATATTTCTATTTGAAGCGGATTTATAAACCTTCTCTTAACACTTGAATCATTTCTATTGAGTTTTGATGTTCTCATTCTCAATTGATTGTTGGTGTTTGTTGTAGCCAGTGACATTGAATAATTGGTGCCACCCTGAACTTTATTAAGTAAAGATGAATTGCATAAAAAGGAAGATACGATAAATTCTACAAGTATGTAGATTATTTCAAACTATGCATTGTGTTGTCCCCTTTCAATCTCATAGACATAAAACCTTATACCTTACACTCTTGGCCTTAGTTTCTAATTTATGGTTCTAAAATGATGAAAAATGCCCCTTGGTTCCCAATAATGCATCCCCTTGAATTCATGATTAACAATTTGGGGACATGATTAATGCCATTGAGAAGTTATTCTTGATGCACCTGATACAGGGGCTTGCATGATAAAACTACATGGTAGACATAGTCTAGAGATGTCTATATGACCTCCATCAAATAGTCATTCATACAAAAGGGACTTTGGCCTAGCGGTATCTGGGTTATCAGTAGAGCCCAACATCTGAGGAGGTCAAGTGTTCAAACCTCATTAAAGATGAGGAGAGTGCGTGAGTTCATTTGTCATATATAAATATTGTATACTTGAAGAAAATAGTTATTGATATGCTTGATATCTATTGGGCAGGAACTCTTGCAACATATCTTTAAGTAGTTGAATGTTTTGGGCAATGTTGGCTTGGATTATATTAGGTGATGGATCAATTGGACATGTTTGCTTTCAAATTTGGAAAATGGTTTTATAGAATCATGTCAGCATCTTTTTGTCAACTCGCATTTGGGTTTGATTTGTTTTAGTGTCTTCGAGTTCTAAAATGTTTGTTGTTATTTTGTCGCAGATAGAATCAAGCAGTATGATTTCTAGTTGTGGTTGTGTGCCTAACAAATCCCCCTTTTTGTTTCAAGTTAGGTTAAACATTTGTATATTTGTATTTAGTTATTTGTTTTTTAAGCGATGTATTAGCAAATCTACTGAAAATTACTTTAGTTTCTAGAAAATAACACTACAACTCGTTTGTAAAACGGCAAAAACTCGCTCGATTGTTTGCAATTATGGAATGGTTCAGTCACTTCATTTCTTTTCATTAAGTCCATATAAATGCATCTTAATAATTCAGTTTATGTGATTTATCCGTATGAATACCAGTATGTTGACCATTTAGAGCTCTTAATCACTTGGTATTTATTCATTCAGTTTTAAGAAACACCACCTTATTTAGTTGCGAAGGTAAATGTGTCTTTTTTCATATGTATATATTTTTCTAGCATTGGCAAGTATGTTGGTTGTTTAGAAGCTAAGTGACAAAGTACAAGCGTTTGAAATGCTAATCAAGTAATCATTCATATGTATGGTGTGTATTAGGCTCTGTGAACAGGATACATGGTTCTTTCACCATAGAGGTCTCAAGAGTAAGAATGTTGACACCACCTGCAAAATTAATGTTGGAGCTTTTATTATGTGTACAAGTTTGTGCGTGCTTTTTCCGTGCGTGTTTAGACTCTACAGAAAGAATTAGAATTTGTATCAGTAATTTTGACATGCTACCTGTCACTACTTTTTGGCTTCCGTTATCCTTCGTTTTCACCATTTGTATGAGAGAAAGAATTAGAATTTGTATCAGTAATTTCTCATAATTGATCTGTTTAGGCGTTGTTTCTATAAGAGCTAACTCTTGCTATAATGATTTCTATTACTGATCTAAGGTAAATTTTCTTTGCTTGTTTCAGTTTTTTTTTGGAGTAATATCCTTTCACTTGAGAATTTAGGTGGGTCATCGTCAATGGTAGCTGTTCCTCATAATAGTGAGCTAGATTACCCAGAGAATCATCAAGTTCAAGTGGGTTTTATTCATCAATATCAATATGGTTCAGGCATTGCTGATTTAGTCCCAAAAGTTGGGTCTTTTGAAAATGGCAGTTTCTCAGAAATGGTGAATCCCTTTGGTAACCTTAATCTTGAATGTGGGGTTCTTCATCACCTATTAGTAGAGACAAAAGAAAATGCCCTCATCCTCAATTCAACCCCATTACTGTATGTATCCCTTTACTTCACTGCAGAAATTTTAAAAATTTTGAATGTGTTTTGACAAGTCTGTTGGTTCTTGATTGGTTGTAGAATGGTAAAAGAAAAGAAAGAAATGATGAAAAAAAACAGAGAATTGATGCCAATTGGAGGGGGGAAGCAAATGGAAAAACAAGCAAAAGAGAATTCTATTGATAGTGGAGGAGGAGGTCCTACTAAAGACAACAACTACATTCATGTGAGAGCCAAAAGAGGTCAGACTACAAACAGTGATAGCCTCGCAGAAAGGTTATAAACAAGTATTGTCTATTTCCATTACAAACTTTTTAGAATGATCAAATTCATAGGGATTTGATTTCATCCATTCCATTTAGGTTAGGACAGAAAGGATCAACAAGAGAATGAAATTGCTTCAAGAACTTGTTCCTAGCTGCAACAAGGTATTATTCTCCATAATAAGGTTTATGTAAATGGTCTTGAATAATAAGTTTCTGGTGTTTAACGGCCTTACTTAGTTTTCTCAAACTATAGATATACAGACTCTTTTGCTTCCATTAGTCCCTTCCTCAACTCAAAATTCAAATATTTATTGTAACAAATGATCCCATCTCGCTTGCATTTCATCTTGTTACACTTTCCTGTCACATTCTGCATTCTGAAAACCAATTTGTACAAGTCTAAAGGCTAACGACTACCTTTTACTTATCAGGTACTGGACATGGAGGGTCAAGTTCTGGACATATTGAGCTTTCATCTTTCTGTTCCAACTGTAATGTGACAGCCGTCAAATTCGAACTTCCATGTTAGCTCTTATTAAGTTTATATTAGTGTTACTGAAGATAATTTATAAGATTAGGAGTTATTTAGATTAGTTTAGTTGAGAAATTTTAAGAAWTTCYGGTAGTTGCTTAGAAAGTCCGGTTCCGGTCCGAAGTTATCCGAAATGTCTTATACAGTACCAAATGCTCTAATTTATACCCAATTTATATAAAACACTAAGTTTTAGTGTTTTAAATATAAAACCTTTCTATTTAAATAAATTTAGTCATCGTGGGCTTTTAAAGTGAAGAAAAATGTCAAAATAGAAAAATTGGGCTTTTGTGCATTTTGGGCTTTCCTTTTTATAAAAAAAAAATTATGTGTGAGGGTGGGCTTGGGCTCTTATGGCTGGCCTTTTTCCTCCATTTCCCTCCCTTGGCCACATATAAATACATTTGTTTCTTCATTATTTTCATTTCTTCATTCAAAAATTCAAAACTCTCTCATCTCTCTCTCCCTAGAAAACCCAAGAGTCACATTGAAGATCCTTTACTCCACCCTCTCCATTTTAGCCGATTTTCACTCCAATTTTCATCATCAAGGCAAATTTTTTAAGCTTCAATCATAATCTCATACAACACAAGGTAATACCTTCATTCCTTTTTCATTTTCTTGTATGTTTTGGGAGAAAAATCCATTTTCTTGCATTCTTCATCATCTATTTCATGGGTTTCGAAAATCTTGAGTTTCAAGGTGAGATTATACACCAAAAACATGTAAAACTGTTTATTTGATGGTGGTAATCCATGACCCAAATGATGTAACTCAAAGATATAGGAAGAAATCATGATTTTATGTGGTTTATTTCATGAAAACTTAATTTTTGGTGCTGACAGATTCTGTGTATGTGCACAAAATCGTCCATATTTTTTAAATGGCTTGTTCAAACGTTATGAGGTTTCCTTTAAAAGTTTATTTACTGAGTTGGGGTTGCATTTCATTTGGTCTCACTCAAAATCATTGAGTTTTGACCCCCCAAATGCTCAAAACATTATATCTACGCATATGAGATTTTCCAGTAGATAAATCCTACTTTTAATGGTCATAACTTTCTGGTTAACCATCCAAAATTGTTTATTTTTCTTCTAGATGTTAGTTTATTGAGATAGATTTCAAATGCCACCGATTTCACTCAAAATGGTGGTGATTTGAAGTTTCATTTTCCTAAATTAAGATGAACATGCAATCTGTCCGATTTTGACAGATTCATATATGTGTGTTACATCGACCATATCTCTCTCATAACTCAATGAAAAATGATGAATCTTCTTTTTAGAGTTATCTTTATGGATTGTCTGTTATATGCAAGTGGAATCATATAAAATTATGGAGTTGTGATCTCCAAGCACCTTAAACTCTATAGGAGTGTAAAATGTTAAACCACCAGTAGGTAACCTTTACTTTGTATATTAATATCTTTCTACTTATTTGTCCTTAATGTATGATTATTCTTTTAAAACTTTATTTTATGAGTTAGGGTTCATTTGAATCCAGTCTCACTTAAAAATACGATGTTTTGAGGCATGAACCGATTTTTATAAGTTAGGTGTGCAATCTGTCAATTGATGGCAGATGTGTGCATGTGACTTTAAGGTGTCATATHTTCCTCTCAACTCATCCAAAATGAGTGATTCTTAGCTTAAACGTTTCGTATAAGTGTTAGGTTTCCAATACAACTTGAATCTTTTCAGAACACCTAGTAGAACTCTTTTTATGAGTATTTTACTAACATGGTGCAATCTGTCATTTCAGTTGTGATAAGTTGCATTGCATGATTTATTTGAAGCATCATATCTTACCCAATCTTCATGAACTTTGGTCACGATGGCTATAACTCAGTTCTATAAACCATATAAAAATATAAGAACTTATCTCATTTTGAAGTCTCTTTATTGGATCATTTTTGTAACCTAAGTTTCTGTCCAGAATCTGAAATTCTGGATTTGGATAAATATTGTAAAAATTGATATTCTATAGGATTATAGCAACATTTCCGGTATGAATTAACCCCCTTTAATGAGCATATGGACATTATGTATATTCGGACTATGGACAATAATTTGGAACAAAARTGGACAATTATGGACTTAGGATTTAGTAAACCCCATAGATAGAGTTGATTCAATAAGTAATGATTTTTGGTTATTCCAATTAATAGGGAACCGTTGATTTAGCCCGGTAATCGGGTCGCATTGCTTTATCTTCAAAGCTCTATATCGAAAGGCGAGTTTCACGGCCTCTTTTTACTAATTTCTTGTTTTGGGGTGAAAA
>NW_020202143.1:30067-36307 GCF_001531365.2 Cynara cardunculus var. scolymus
TATATATCCAAATATCGATTTACATACCGGCATGTAACAAATTATCATGCTATCACGAAAATCATTTAGTCAAATATTCACGTATAAATTTACCTTGGGTAATAACCAGGATCTGGTTATCACATTAAAAATCAAAATTTATAGTACACTTATTTGATGTTCACTCAATTGCATTTTTGATTTTTAATAAAATTATGTTACAAAACAATGTTTACACGTTAAATTAGATACAATTTCTACATACACATCATAATAATAAAGTAGTATCAATGGTATTATATAATTACACAAATTAAATAAAATTATTTGATTATAGAGGCCTACTTTATTTACCTTCAAATATAGAGTCCAACATTTTTATCCTTCATCTTTTTAGTATTTTAGTGTTGGTTAGAGATGATGTAAGTGGAAAAAAAATCCACATGTAATTTTTTCATAAAATGAACACAAACAATATGTAAACTAATATCTCAAATAATAGTTTTTAATGAAAAACATAATGCAAAAAATTATTTTTTATATAAATTCTTACAAATTCGTAACTTTTTTGTGGTTCTTATTTGATTATCATCCCTTCTTAAACACATACACACACACACACACACACACACATATATATATATATATATATATATTTATATATATATAAACTTTTTAATATATAAATCTATAAAAACTTATTACAATCATTTATACATATAAACCAATTTATTTTACTTTTTTAATTTACGTTATATCTATCTCTTTCTTTTTCTCTTCATAATTTAAAATTTAGTGACGATAAATAATATTAATTAATTTACATTGACTTTGAACGTAAAAAATGGAACCTTTCTCTCCATGTGTGTGCGTGTGTATATATGTCATCAATATAATAATTTGAATATTAATGATAGTAAATAACATTTATTGATTAATATTTAAAAATATTTATTTATTGATTTGTACTTTGAAATTTGTATTAATGCATGTTTAAGTCCCAAAATACATATCCACAATTTTATAAATGTGTAATCATTGCACTTTTTAATTGATTAAAGGGCAAATTGCATGAAAAAGTAACATATTTTAACTTGATTCTTATTTTGGGTAACGTACTTTTAGAACTTTCATTTTGGTATCTAAGTTGTAAATTTTTAAACATTTAAGTACCCGGGTAACCAGTTGAAGCATTAAACGGTTACCGTGCTGATGTGGTATCAACTCAGTATTATTTGCTGAAGAATTAACCAGATACCTCATCACTCGCCATATCAACATGATAACCGATTAATGTTTCAACTGGTTACCCAAGTACTTAAATGTTTAAAACTTTACATCTTAGGTACCAAAATGGAAGATGTAACACCCCATACCACACATTGCATGTAACACATGCTTCATTCACAAGAAATACATGTTTATAAATCATTCAGGTCCCTTAGTACAAGAATATACCATACAAAATACATAGTCCAAAAATTCAAAATACAATTCTTGTACTATTCATTCTTTTTGTATCAAAACTATATACATTATGAGCAAATCTTCAAAAAGACATGCATAAAGGAAAATATCACATTTTCCCTTTCCCTTTACCGTCTGCACCCCCTGCAACACATATTTAAAATCACAAAATGAGGGTTAGACCGAAAGATCTAGTGAGATTCCTTTCTATGTCATTGTAGGGTGAAGCTCACCAGAACTTTATTTAAAATATATATATATATATATATAACACAATATATAAACAAGTGAAATATAATATCAATACCTTTCCAATTCCAAAGTCAATCTCTCGGCTTTTAAATAACACATCCAAACCCAAATATGTTTGTACCAACCAGGTTTCTCTTAATGCCAGTTTTAAACCTTTTCAATTAAAACAAGGTTTATTCAAAGTTTTAGGCCAAAAACCTGTTATCAACTTCTCGATAACATCCAGACTACAATTTCCAATAAGAACCCTGATCCTAAACCTTTAAATCACAAAGAAATAAAGATTCCAGATCACAGTAATCTTATAGGATATAATATTAACAGTTATATCACATATCATACATACAAATGTCACCCTTATATCCAAAGGTACACCTCTTTTTGATATGCCACCCTTATCCCATGGTACACAGGGCCGTCCCTAGGGGAGGGCGACACGGGCGTACGCCCAGGGCCCAAAAATATCGGGGGCCCAAATTTCTCCTTAAAATATATATTAGTCTAAAAGAATTTAATAAATTAGCGAAACCAAAAAATTGTAGCATATAATAAGAGAGAAAAATAATTTAATAGATAATAAGAGCCCAAAAATATATCAACTAATTACATTGGAGAAGAAAATAAAAAAATTAATTGGTCATTCATTATATGTTATTATTTATTGCCCCTCTAATTTTTTTTATCTCCACCAAGGTCCAATGATATTGGCTATTGCTATCTCTATATGCTTCACTATTTTCGTGCTTCAACAATTCAATGTTAGATAGTTTTATCAATTTCTATTTTTATTGACTATTGCTATTTGGTTATGTTGTTCTAATTGTTTTTGTTGACTATTGTTATCTATTTTTGCTTCTACATAAAATATTTTACTTTTTTTTAGACAATTAATCTATTGTTTTTATGATTTATGACGTGTTTCATGGTTTTGTGATTAATCAATAAATTTTTTCTACAAGATGTATTTAGTAATGTCTCTTATATATGTCATGTTCCATAAACTTTTAATCTTAAGATCTTATTTTAGTTGACCAAAAAAAGAAGGAAATAGAATTTAAATATTTTCATCAATTGTTTGACTTATGTATCTTTCATTAGGATTCCACTACACCACAAGATTCTATTTAAGTGTTCAAACAATCATTTGTTGAGCTTGCATATTATATGCTTAATTCATTATTTATTTTTACTAGATTTTAATAGATCATCTTTTCTTTCATATTCTTATTGATCTTCATTTGTCTACTTGTCTAGAAGACTTTGATAATCTTCTTTATTATTGATCTCTCATTGACCTCACAATTATTTCATTAACACGAATTCTCTTTTTGTATGAAAATAATACATATTTCTTGTTATAAGTAAAAATTTCTTACGTTTTATAAAAATTTATCAACCATAGTTTATATACTCTTGGTTTAAAATTACCTAATAAGAAGTACGTAAATTTAAATACTCTCTTATATATCTGTAATAAAGATAAATAAGATTTCTTTACTCTGTAAATTATTAGCATTTTTTGTACTCAATTTTATACTAATGAAAAACATTTATTGAATTTTTTTTTCGTACTTACTGAAGGTCACTACAAGAAAAGTGAGATTTGACGATGCGCCTTTTAGCGATGACATGTGTCACAAGTTATAACGACGACATATTGTTGTTATATACTATTTCTAATGATAAACGGACTTTTAGCGACAACAAAAGTGGTTGTTAAAAGCCTTGTTTCTTGCAGTGGGGCCCCTATTTTTATGTCTGCCCAGAGCCTAAAAAATGTCAGAAACGGGTCTGATGGTACACCTCTCCTTGATATGCCACTCTTATTTTCTCATCAAATCATTTTATAAAAATATTTCCAATTAGAACAAACCGCAGTCATAAATGTCCTAACGAAATATCCTTAGTTCAAAATCATCTTTATCAAAATTCTCATTCTTTATCATCATAAAAGAATAAGAATAATTTTCTTTGAACTAACACTTTAATCAAAATAAAAAACCAGTCAACTTTAACAAAGTTTGGTCGATATAAACTTGGCCGGACTAACAATCCGGACAACATGTCCTACTCAGCCGGATTACAAATCCGGACAACACAAGTCCTCTCGTCCGATTGACAAGTCCGGACAGACTCAATATTAACTCGAACAAGCTTTGTCCGGTTTACATTTAAATCGAACATTACATCATTCGGACTAGAATCAAATCGGGCAGCCTTGATCGTATTCCTACTTCTCCGTTCAATACCCTTGTCCGATTTATATAATTCAAAATCTTACCAAGTGTTTCATCCGATCAACACTATAATCGGTTCAAGACTAAATCGGACAACACCTGTCCGATTTATACCACAATCCGAGCAACACTTGTCCCATTTAAATTCTAATCCGGGTGATAGGTTTATAACACAAATCAGTATTCAAATCAAAAGAATCAATTGTCAAGATGAAATAAGATGAATGATGTTACTCACCTTATGCTATTCTTTTGAAACTAATTTGAATCGAACTTCTTGATTCCAACTTTAAATGTCCGGTTAATAATCAATCCGAACAAGACTACTCAATTTTCCAAAGAAGCAACAAATTATTTTTGAAACCCTCCTTCCATATTTATACCCCTTTCTTTATTAGGAAAGGCGATTCTCAATCCTCTCCGCCCACAACATGCATGCATATATACACATTTTAATTCATGCATGTTATATAATAAACCATGCATACTAAACCCATGCATATTTATCTCATGCATGAACCAAATATGAAAAGCCCAAATCATACAAATCTGAATCAAATCATCAAGAATTAAGAACAAGATGAAATTTAGAGAGAAATGATCACCAAATCTTGTGTAGATTTCTTGAGAGAATTTCTAATCACAATTACAATACTAATCTTTGAAGTTATAGAAGTTAATGACAATTACAAGGCTAATGACTATTTATACTAAGGAAAGCATGAAACCGAATTATTACAAAACATATTAAAATGGAGAACTTGAATACAATCTTTAACGCACATACTTGAACCCAACATTCTCCCCCTTTGGGTTCAAGTTCGAACTCTCGTAAATCTTGTCTTTCTGAGTCTGAGAAGTTTCTCCAGCCTCCTTAATGCATTATGATATTGAATTTTCTCCTCAAGTAGATTCAGGGCATTGATCAACAAATATCTATCGTTTGAACTCATCCTCTTCGACTCCGCAGCTTTATCATTATTAACTTTTCTCGTATCCAGCGCCCATCTCACCATTCGAATAGTTCCATCAGAGAATTTGTTCAACTCACTAAACCTCATAAACTTCTTTATCCGACCCTCAACATCGTATATCCCCCCAAACTCCGGTTGTTTAAGAATCATGTAAAGCGGATAAGCTTCAATATCTTCCAGCTCTTGATTAGGTCTCTTCAAATTAATAATTCTCTGACTATCTTCAAGTCCCATTTGGACATCAATAACCATAACAACTTTGACGTGACTGCGCATAAACCATTTAATTGCACTAAGGGCAACAAGAGCTCCATCTTTTCTGTTTGTCATGTTCTGGATTTCATGGTATATTTACTCCAGGTCCTCTAAATACAAGTTTGAGAAGTCATCTTCACTAAATCTCCAGACCTTACCATCATGTCGTGTCACCATGAATACTGAAAACCAGACTCTGAAAAGTCTTTGAGCATCAATTTGTTTGATTGACACAACTCGATGTTTGGTCCTTAGTTCAGTGATAGGAAGACGCTTGGCTTTGAGGAAGTGCTTATATTCTAAAAAATATTCTTTGGTTTTCTTGTGGATACCAAGAATCTTATCAACACTTAGAGCTTTGTGATGCTGGAGGAAGATGCCAAAATAGATGTCTTCAAGATAAGGCTCTTGGATTCTAGCCCTGTCATATCCTGGAACATTGGCACGAATTTCAAATAGCATATAATTTTTTGTAAAAATCTCGGTCGGATCAAAAGGCTCTCTGGGAGTATCGGATGCACCGACTTCAACTGTAGTGGATGGTTCCGACAAAGTATGACGATCACCCTGAAATGGGAATACTGGATCTTCATCATTGATGTCAGCTTCAAAGTCAAAATATAACCCAGATGATTCGTCAATATTTTCTATGTCTTTTCCGAAATCCAGTTCTCCACCCAGTACAGTAGCAAACACATCATTAAACCGGACATTGGCCGACAAGTCCAGTAGCAACCTTGTTCCTACCGTAGAGTCCGCCGGCTTTTCAACCATTGGCTCGATCGCTGGACATGTCTCCAACTCTTCATCATCTTCCACAACTATCGCCTTGTTATAACCGGGTTTCACATAACTTGGGTTGAGGTAATTTATACGTGCTTATTATGTGGATTACATGAAATATGCATATATATGAAAAGGTGTCATGATATATTTGATTTATACATGTATGCATGTGGTGTGAAACATGCATAAGGTGGTGTATAATTATGATAAATTATTTGGATGGACATTATTTTATTATTTAAAAGCTTATATCTTCATGGTTAAGAAACCATGAATTTTATAATGCAAAA
>NW_020202143.1:39312-40322 GCF_001531365.2 Cynara cardunculus var. scolymus
TAGAAAAGAGGAAATGGGAAGGTCCATCAACTGGACACAAAGGACCAAAAGCTGTAAAGTTTGGGAACAAGCCCATACGAAGATTCAATGAAAGGACTTGTCCTCGATGTCATCAAATTCATCAGGGAGAATGCAGGATTGAGCTAAGGAAATGTTATAAATGTGGTGAAACAGGTCATTTATCGAATGGTTGCCTAACAGTTAAAAGGTGTTTTAATTGTAATTCTCCAGATCACCTCAAGCCAAATTGTCCACAAATGAAAGCCCCACAGTTAACCATGGGGAGCAATACATCGCTGAGTCGAGGAAGACCAAATATAGGCAGAGAAGCAACGGGTGGGGCGCGGGGACGATCTTTTCAAATGACCAAACAGGAAGACGAAACTACACCTGATGTAGTAACAGGTACATATCTCGTGAACTCCTTACATGCTAAAATGTTATTTGACTCGGGTGCAAACTTCTCATTTGTATCCCCATCATTTGCCTTATGTGCTCGTATGAATTCGGTGCCACTTGACGATAAATTAGTAGTTGATACTGCTAACGGTCAAGTATCTGTTAATTACGTATTTGAAAACTGCACCATCATGATTGTGGGTTGTGAGCTACCCATCCGATTGTTTCCCATGCCTATGAAGGAATTTGATGTGGTAGTAGAAATGGATTGGTTGGCAGAAAATAAGGCTAGCATCATTTGCAATGAAAAGATTATTAGAATTATGTTACCTGACAAAAGGTCAGTCATAATTCATGGTGATCATCAGGATCATCATACCAGTTTACTATCTGTGATGAAAGCCAGAAAATGTATCCAAAAGAAATGCCAAAGATTTTTAGCTTACATAATTGATGCTAAGAAGGAAAAGAGTAAGCAAGAGTTAATTTCGGTTGTCAATAAATATCCTGAAGTCTTTCCAGAAGACTTGTCAGGGCTGCCTCCAGATCGAATTATTGAATTTGAGATTAATTTGATACCTGGAGCAGCGCCTGTAGCAAAAGCACCGTAC
>NW_020202144.1:0-2148 GCF_001531365.2 Cynara cardunculus var. scolymus
GCAACATCCCCTATTAACAAACGAGGACCCATTATGAAATGGGTACCTAAATCCCCTTAATTTGTCTTGCAGGACCAGCATGTGCAACCATGGTACATGGACTCAGGTTGCTCCAGGCACATGACTGGTGATAAAAGTCAATTGTCCTCCTTCATCGAAAAATCTGGAGGCTCTGTGACTTTTGGAGACAAAAGCAAGGGTATAATCAAAGGATATGGCACTCACATCAAAGGCAATGTCTCAATCAGCAAAGTGGCTTATATCGAAGGATTAAAGCACAATCTACTAAGCATAAGTCAAATTTCACAAAGGTTTCTGCATCATAGAAACAAAGCCTGGTAACACAATCATCAAAGCAAATAGAGAAGGAAATCTCTATCTTCTAGACTTTGAGTCCTCTATGGGACAAGACACCCTTTGTCTTGTGTCACATAAGAGTGATGAAAATTGGCTATGGCATCAAAAATTCGCGCATCTTAACTTTGATGCACTCAGGAAAATAGCCACACAGAAGTTAGTCAAGGGAATTCTGAATCTAAAATTTGAAAAAGATCATCTTTGCTCCGCATGTGAGCTGGGAAAGCTTAAACGGGCCTCACATAAAACCAAATCAGAAACYTCTTGCACCAAGCCCTTGGATATGCTTCACATAGACCTCTGTGGGCTGATATCAACCCAAAGTCTCTCTGGAAAGAAGTATATGCTGGTATTGGTCGATGAATATTCCAGATACACTTGGGTTGAATTCGTAAAGAAGAAATCAGATGTTCTAGACCTACTCATTGGAGTGATGAAAAGGCTACAATTCCTTCTACAACAAAAGTTAGTAAAGGTTCGTAGCGATAATGGAACTGAATTCAGAAATGCCAAAATCGATGACTATCTCTTCGGGGAAGGCATTACTCAAAACTTTTCATCAGCAAGAACTCCACAACAAAATGGAGTAGTAGAACGACGAAATTGAACCCTTGTGGAAGCAGCAAGGACCATGCTCGCTTCATCGGAGTTACCAATCACATTTTGGGCTGAAGCTATTTCCACAGCATGCTTCACCCAGAATCGATCAACCATCAACAAGAGACACCAGAAAACCCCGTATGAGCTCATCAATCAACGAAGACCAAACGTCAAATATTTTCATGTATTTGGGTGCAAATGCTTTTTACTCAACGATAGAGAATATCTTGGCAAGTTTGACAAGAAAGCAGATGAGGGAGTCTTTCTGGGCTATTCTCAAACCGCCAAAGCCTACAGAGTCTACATCAAAAGGACTAGAATTGTTATTGAAAGCATCAACGTATCCTTCGATGACACTACCCCAATGACTTCTGGACACAACAGTTCAGAACTCGGACCTCAAAGAAGAGCATCTGATTCATCACTTAGCAAACCCAATGAATCAGAGTTAGCTCAATTATTTTAAGACATCTTCGATGAAGAAGTAATCTCTAGACATGAGCCTAATGCAAAATCTATCTCCAGAATCAATGTTGAACATGCAGTCTCCAATACTGAAGGTACATCACTCACAGAAACTCATGTTACTTCATCATCTACTTCTCCTGTGTCTTCAGATAATGATCGAGAACCAGAGTCTAACTCTGGAGATGATCTCGTCGAGGGGGAGCAAGCAGTTCCATCAGCTGATGAAGAACTGCATCATGTTGCTTCAGAACCTCAATCAAGCACCAAGTGGACAAAAGATCACCCACACCACCAAATCATTGGTAATCCAACCTCTGGTGTCAAAACGAGATCTGCCACAGCAAATAAATGCCTCTTTGCCAACTTTCTAAGCATGATAGAACCAAAGAAGATTTCCGAAGCCCTACACGACCCAAACTGGATAGATGCAATGCAAGAAGAATTACTCCAATTTGAACGAAACAAAGTATGGTCCCTTATGCCTCTACCCAAAGGGAAGACGACCATAGGAACCAAATGGGTCTTCCGAAACAAGAAGGACGAAAATGGCATCGTAATAAGGAACAAAGCCAGGCTTGTTGCAAAAGGCTATCGCCAGGAAGAAGAGATCGATTATGATGAAACATTCGCTCCCGTTGCAAGACTTGAAGCCATCAGAATGTTCTTAGCCTATGCCGCTCATAAAGGCTTTAAAGTCTATCAGATGGATGTCAAGTCTGCCTT
>NW_020202144.1:2948-19145 GCF_001531365.2 Cynara cardunculus var. scolymus
GGACAAGCTAGTAAGTTGGACATCCAGAAAACAAAATTGTGTCTCAACATCCACACCAGAAGCAGAGTATGTAGCTACTGCTAGTTGTTGTTCACAAGTTCTTTGGATGAAGACTCAACTTAAGGACTATGGTTTCTCTTATGAAAAAATTCCTATCCTATGTGACTCTAAGAGTGCTATAGCCATCTCTGCCAATCTAGTACAGCCTTCCAAGACCAAGCACATCGATGTAAGGTACCATTTTCTAAAAGACAATGTTGAAAAAGGTAATATAGAAATGTACTTTGTTCCAACTCAGATTCAACTTGCTGACATTTTTACAAAAGCTCTTGATGAGAAAAGGTTTTTATTCCTTGTCAGCAAGCTGGGTATGCTGAATCTCACCACTTAAAGGAAATCATTAACTTGAAACCAGAGGTCTTCCATATCTCATGGTTATGCCTATAAGTGATATATAAATTATTAGCCATAAAATTCACTTATTCTAAACCAGCGTCTCTGGTCATAAAGACCAGAGCTTCTGACTATTTAGATTAACTTTGATTTTTGATCTACCGAAGGGGACACACATTCGTTTCACTTATTCGGCCGCTGAAGCTGAGGAAGAGGAAGCGGATGTCACAACATCGTGAGATAGCTCTTCTCTTGAGGGCTATCAAGGACACGATGGAAGTCCTTCAAGACCCACCTTCTCACAAGGTCAAGAAGGCGCCTCAGGAGCAGAGGCACAACCTGCAACATCCGTTGTTGCAGGGGTTACCCCACTCGCTGATCTGATCACAAAGGCTGAGTTCCAAGCCGTTGTTGATACAGTGATGCGGTCCTTGG
Source organism: Cynara cardunculus var. scolymus (assembly GCF_001531365.2). Lineage (NCBI taxonomy): Eukaryota > Viridiplantae > Streptophyta > Magnoliopsida > Asterales > Asteraceae > Cynara > Cynara cardunculus. The sequence goes on from NW_020202144.1 coordinate 3,777, forward strand.
AAGACCTTAAACTCATCATGCAAGGGATTGTAGACAACCAGCCCTCCACCTCTACCTCTGACCTCCAACAATCTCTTGCAATCCTACAACACCACCTCACCCAAATCGAAACCCAAACATAGGCCAACACCACCCGCTTACAAATGCTCCAACAAACCATCACCCAACACCATAACACCACTTCCTCCCTAGCCACCCAACGAAACCAAGTCATCATCCAATCCATCGCCACCCTCACGACCCAGGGAACTGAGGCCGATGAGAACCTCACCTACATAATCACCAAACTTCAAACCATCCTCCGCAACCTTCACTCCCTATCCACAACCATCCCCCCCAAGTCCATCACCAAACACCACAACCATCCACCATATCTATCGATGATTCCATAGCCAATCTCACCCACCAAATGGCCTCCATCCAAGACACCCTCACCCAACTACCCGCCGCTATACTCGTCCAAATACCCCAACCAACTTCTCAACCACCACCTTCCTCTGCAGGCCCATCCTTCGATGACGCCTTCTCCACTTTCACTGCAGAGGTGAGAGACCTAATAAGCAACCTCCCCATTCCCCCATACACATCCACCTCCGACATGCCACCACCAACTTCATCCTCCATGACCGAGTTCGCCACTCGAGCGGACTTGCAAGCTTTTTCAAGGGCACTGGTCTCATCTTTTAACGAGATCAGTGCAAAATTTGTTCATCGGGCCACTCGTCCAACAATGGTTCTCTCCCAGAACCTGGCCGATGAACAATGGCGCACAACTTTCCTCCTACAAACAATGGAGGCGAGTCAATGGCAGACCGCCCTGAAGGAATACCTCGCTACCTTCAGGAAGGAAAAGAAGAAGAAGAGGCCAAGAGCCTCTTGCTCAAGCAGCCGCCCGCACAAGAGGCCTAGGCATGACGACCAATACCCCGATGATCAAGGTCTTGGACCTCATCAGGGGGAGACACAGGCCGTGGCTGCATAACAAACCGAATCCGCTACATCACTATCACCATCACCTCAACAACCACCATCACCAAAAGGAACCCAAACAAGGGAACTAGAGGCTCTGCCCTCTGAAGATGTAAATATACAAGTTCCCTTCGCTGAAACCCAAGAGCCCATCGTGTTGAGCTCTTCAACCGATGAAGAACCTACTACCCCACCAACACAACTAAACCAACCTCTTCCTTCAACACCCACATCAAACCTACCCTTAACCCCTTCACCAACACCACGCACCACTCAATCATTCAACTTATCCATGCAACCTGAACTAATGACACTACAACCTTCATCACCCCAACAACTAGAATCTCCTACCGAATCCCATACACCAGAAACCACTCAAACCGAACCAAATGAACCCCAACCAACCCAACCTGAACCAACACCAACCCATACACAACCCTTAACCCATCAACCCGTGGTGCATGTGGATGTTCCCTCTTCCTCAAGGCAACCTCCTCAAAGCTTGGTTGACAAAATAACACAGAGCATGGAGTCAATGAGGAGACGTCCCGATTTTCCCCCCAGGGAACCAATTTTGTTAGAAAATATTCATCAATATCTTTACCAAGACCGCGATGACAGTTTGACTATCAACCCTCCAATCTTGTGTTCTGAGTCCATGGACCTCCTACACCATAGATTCATTAGACAGACCACTCAAGCWCCCCAGGCTGTCTTTTCGAATGATGGGATAAGGAGGGTCATTGATCTGAAATTAAAGACATTTGCCAACCGAGCCATCCGATACGTCGAGTTTACTGTGGAAAGAGCATGTGGGTTAGTTTGCGTCTTCAATGAGAACAACCTCATCAACCTCAACCCATATGACATGATCGAATTACATGCATATACGGCTCATAGGCAAGACCACGACATCAGATATGGAATAGCAAACCGAGCGGTGGTAAAAACAATGGAAACCCTGGTAAATCACAGAGCCAAGAGTGATTTTGAAATAGCTCTTCGGCTAGTCATTGAAAGGCTCTCCTGTGCTCCTCCAAACGATGACTTCCAAGGCTTGCAGGAGATACGATCTGCTTCAGTTATAACTCAACCCAAACTTGGACTTGTTTACAAGAATGAGTTCGGGATCAAAAAATTATTCAGACTGACTAAGGCCTTCAAGTATTCAACAGATACACTTGAATGGTTTCAGAAAGTCATTCAAGAAAGACTGGGCAGATATTATGTGCCAAGAGAAGAAGGGAGTCGACTCATTCACGAGATATCAATAGTCATCGCATATCGAAGACTGCTCCTACGCTTTAGAGAAATATATTCAGGTAGCTCGTGATGAGTTAATTTTTTTTTTTGCCTTGATGTATTTTGATTCCAGTTTTATAAGAATTTCATCGTCCAATGAAAATTTGAAAATTGATGTCTTTCTATTAGATTAGTCTCTGTTCATCACAAATGTCTTTAGACTAGTATATGTTTGTTATTTCATTAATTAGGGGGAGATTGTTAAATCCCATAACTCATAATGTAAAAAGTAATGAAAAACAATAAGTGATGAAGAATCAGAAGACCGATGAAGACAACAAAGTAGTATCGGCTAAGTCTGGAGTAGAACCAGAGGACCGATAGACAATCTGGGATGCGATGGAAAGAGAATCCTCAACGATCCTCTGGTCATCAACACTTAGTGAATTCTCCAGCAAATCGTCCAGAAGCATACAATAAAGATCTAAAGATAAGGATGATTCATCACACCATGAATGACAGCTGGAGATGACATGTCAACAGCTAGATTTCTAGTTTATCTTTAATACTAAAGTTTATCCATAGAATAGATAAACGTTATCTGTTAATAGTAGATTAGCTAAAATGTCTCATTAGATAGTTATCTTCTTATTAGCTGATTAGTATAAATAGGTGATTAGACCTATTGAAAAAAGAGTCGCTTTAACGAGTTGCTTGAATAGCTTTACATTCTTCTTATAATAAAGTGTGAAACCCTTGAAGCTCAAGACTGTTCTTAATTGTTATTAATTTCCTCTTCAGTATTCATAACTTTCTTCGTTAAATCACTATAATTTTGTTATTCTTAACTAGATTATTAGTGTTATTGAGAGATCTGTGATCAACAAAAGGTATATTCAAGTCATGTGCATAAACACTTTTACTTGCTTTGTAATTGTTAGCTTGTTCTTTGTTAGTCTGCTATAAATAGTAGGTATAGTTGGTAGTTACCTTTTGTTCACATACAATCATACGAAAACGATTGAAAGAAAATATTGTTTGAATGAGACATTTGTATCAAGAACTCCATGTACGCAATTGACATGAATGACATGCGGACAGATTTAATTCATCGTTTGTGTTCTTGATTCATATTGAATTGATTGATTAGGACTTGAAACTGGGATCACAGAGAACCCTATAGATAATGCCAGGGAGAAGACCCCTGAGGATGAGATCGATGATGATGTCGTGGTTACTCTTGACCATGAAGACCTTCATCCTTCCACCTCTGCATTTCCAAATACTGGTGATGAAGATGAAGATGATGATGATGATGAGGAGGAGGATTCTAAGCTTCAGATCCCATACACAGGTACTGACCTTGGCTGTAATGATGACGACGTAGATGATGATTTCTCTATTCAGATCATTCCAAGACATCCTACCAAAGGAATCTCCTTCAGGGAACCTGCTTCCCAGGGGGAGAGATCATCGCACCAGCATTATCACTCTGGAAAAGGGAAAGGAGTCACTGAAGAAAACCTAGCCCTACTTGTTGGGGCACTCAGCCAATCTGAGGATACAGACACTTCAAGATTTATACCCGTTACCTCAAAAATTGAACCTTCTATCCCTCTACATCTATTTCTCTCTGCAATATCGACCCTCGATCTCTCAACCCATCTTCCATCTTTTGAAACCCTTGAGGATGTTGAAGATGAAGATGAAGCCTACAACCTCATGCCCAGGATCTCGTCAAGACAACATGTATGATCAGAGGTTGAAGAAGACCTGAGGATGACTCGGCTTATAATTCAACTTGACCAATCTGGAGTAAAAATTCTTCTTTGTACCTCTTGATATGGTGAGTTCGACTTCCTTTCTGAAGCTGAATGTGAAGAATCCCTAAAAGTTGGACAACAGCTGAAGCAATATCAGCAGCAACTTAAAGATAGTCTGGAGTTAGCCAAGCCTCTAGTTGATCAAGCTCTTGCTGAAGGGAAGTTTTCGCAGAAAGATCCTTTTAGTGCTCAAGCTCAACTCTTCACAGAAGCTGAACGAAAAAGAAAACAGGTGTTGAAGCTGAAGAATCGTGACCTCAACTGGTGTAGAAAAGGATCAAAACAAGAATGAGCCCTCACAAAATTTCAAATGTCACTATCAATGGTCGAATGAAAGATGGTGCTCTTCTAGTTTCTATGGTCATATTCTAAGAGAACAATGATGTTTTCACTAAGTATCCTTCTTTTGTCAGTCAGTATGGTTTCTAGGAATGGCTCAAGATTCAACAGGCGATTCAGAAATCGAAATCCAAGCACAAGGCTTACATTAAAGAAGTTTTGAATGAACTATTCAACAAGGTGTCGAAGATCATCGGGGTTTCTCCTTAACCACAGAAGTCCTCTCGAAGAAGAAACCTTTCTGATCCTGAAGAAGGTTCATCCCACAAGAACGAGCATGAAACAAAATTCTCAGTGGATGAGCTCTTCAAGGATAGAAAGAAGCCAAATATCTCAATTGTTGAAACTATCACTACCTAAAAAGGGACCCTTCATTCCCAATACAGTGCATGTGAAACCTGAATATGGACTTATGTTCATTGACTATGATGGTCAGTACAGGTTTCAGCGGGTGTTTGAGTTCCATATATGCCCAATAGATCACCTTGCATATCATCGAACTTGGCTGAATGAAGATCTCTATGGAGAGATGATGGACCGTAAGATTCGAAAAGAAATGCTTAGAAGAAAGATTCAAGTAGAAGATGTCCCTGACTACATCAACTTTAGCAATCTAGATTAGAAAACCTTTCAGTCATGTAAAATCTTGTATATCAAAAGAAGCTTGTTGAGCATGACTATATTTGCCTTGTCCTTATACACACAAAGGACAAACCCATATCCTTTCTAAAGTATAGTATGGTATGGCGCCGATTAGTTGACTCTACTACCCACCAACTTTATGAAAGGATGTCTGCTCATGAATAGGCTTTTGTACTATTCACTGTAGCAAAGGACAAGTCTTTCTATAAAGGCTTGACATGTGTTCTAACCCTACCACGTTGCATTAAATGTTCATTTAATGCAATAGGTATAATAGATGTGTTCTATCTCCATGCAGAGATACTCTTGACTAATACTTACTCTTGAACCCTAACTAACGTTCATAAGTAAAAGAACACACATCTAAGAACACAATACGTTCATCTTCAAGAGCAAGTTAGAATCCCTTTATTGTATTCTAAATAGTTCTCTCCCAGATAGAACTTACTTTCCTCTAAGTCTTTTACGGCAGATCTTTTCTTTATTTTCTAAGATCTAGTATGTAACTTTAGATTGATTAGATAGGTTTTATTTACCTTATCTTTCCACAAACAATCTTGTAAAATCCGTATTGATCATTTTTTATCAATCTATATTTTAAATTTGAAAAGTTTACTGTATTTGTATTCATCCCCCCCCCCTTAACAAACTTTTATACACATCTTGTAGACCCTAACGGGACCAACAAGTGTTATAAGCGCAGTGTATTCACTATTCTAGTTGTTTAGTTGTTTTCTGCATTATATTATCTCTTTCTTTAGATAATCCTACTATTTCAAATGGCTTTACAAAACACAAACACACACTTTCAAGATAATGGCTCTCTTGCCAAACCACCCGTTTTATCCAAAACAACTTTAGTCTTTGGAAAAATCGGATGTCCCTCTTTCTAGAAGATGTAGATTCTTAAATTCCACACTATATATAAAATGAACCATATGTTGCATATGCTATTTCTGCGGTTGTTCCTGAGATAGCTACGGCTGTCCGATTCCTGAACGACAGATTTCAAAGCTCCCTCATCAATGGAGTGATGAAAATAAGAAGAAGATAGCTATAGACACTCGTGCAAGGTCTATAATAGCTATGTCTCTTCCCGATGAGGTTTATCACTCTGTGATGAAACTCATAACCTCTAAAGCAATGTGGGACACTTTATGTGTTCAATATGAAAGAACCTCTCAGGTTCAAGAATCTAGGAAGATTAATGTAGTAAGACAATATGAAAGCTTTCTCTGTGGAAAGACTGAAACTTTGTCTGAAGTACATCAACGCTTTAACTGTCTTCTTATAGATTTAAGGACTTTAGGTAGGGAATATTCTAACTCTAAAACTTTGACAAAGTTTCTAGAATGTTTGCCTGAGTCTTGGGATACTTATTCCATGTGTCTCAACATGTCCAATAACATGTTCTCTCTTTCTCTTAGCACTCTATATGAGATTTTGCTCAATCATGAGCAATCTCGTCAGCTGAAAAGAAATTTGATTAAAGATTCCAGGGAAATGAAGAGCTCTCCTTTAGCTCTAATCTTTGAAGAAGCTTCAGCTGAAATCCCATCTTGTTCTTCTTCTTTTCCTCCTGTTAAGATGGAATGGCTTATTCAAATAGAGACGAGACCTTACACTTCGCAGATAGGATGGCAGAAGGCTACAAAGTTAGTTGTGGCGTGACTATTACTTATTATTACTGAGTTAGATTCTACTAACTTTGAGGATTTATCCTAATCTTATCTTGCAGATTTTGATGAATCACTGGCGTTATTAACTAAATCTTTTAGGAGATTCTTCAATAAAAGTAATTTCCGCAGATCTTCTTCGTTGACCATAATGAAAAAGCCAAAGTCTGATAAAATAGACAAGGCTTCAGCGATCTGTTACAACTGTCACCGTAAAGGTCACTTTGCTGGTGAATGTAGGTCCAATAAGGATGTGACGCCATCTTCCAAAACACCATCTTCCTTCAAATCCAGGGATGATAAATACCTGAAGCTGAAGGAGAAGTATATGAAAATGAAGAACTTCCAGTGAAAGTCGCTGAAGAGCACGATTGGGCTGATTCATCTGATGAGGAAGATACGGCCTATCTCTGCTTAATGGCCAAAGATGTCAAAGAAGAAGCTTCAGAGACATCAACTTCGATTGATCCCTCATCATCCTCACCTGCTCAGGTATGTCTTCTGAATAAACCTTCTTCTTCTTCTAGCCTATTAGGACTAGACACGCTGACGGTGGATCTTTACAATGCCATGAATGGCAAATCTAAAGTAGAAATGCTTAATCTTGATCTTCAAGAACAGTTGAAGATTTGTCATTCAAAAATCAAAGAGCTGATTAAGGTTGAAGAGAATCTTAAGGATCAGGTCATAGTAAACCAAGCTATCACTGTCGAATGCGAATAGGCTATAGTTGAGCGTGAGCAAGCAATTGCTGAACTCAAGGCTGAGAAGGCTACCATAGAAGGATGGTCCCAAGCCTCTGTCAAGGCCTAAGAGATCATTAAAGCTCAGATCTCTGCCAAGATAAAGACTGGTCTAGGATTTTCCTATGATCAGGAAGACAGAGTCACTGACAGGTCCATGCTCACATTTGGTACCTTTATCTCTTCCATTCTTGACACTTCTTCCTCTCAGTCTTCTTTCACTGAGAGTCATCTTGATGGAACTCCTTCGAGTTCAGGTTGCAAAGACAAGGGTAAATCCGTTGTCAAAGCACCTCTTCCTAATAAGACCAAGAAGTCAAATAGGTCTAAATCTATTATTTCTGCTTGTAAATCTTCTTCTTCTTTAGGGACTAAGAAATATGAACCCTCTCAGAAATCTAAGTCCCAACTCAAGGTGAATTCTTCACCTAAGGACTCCAAATCCTCAAAAGTTCCTCCTAGAACTAATGAGAAGGGAATCCTCGGAGCTGGTCCCTCTTAAAATCTGGTACTTTCTTTCCTTAAAGTTACCTTCAGCTATAGGAATTGTGAAACTATACACATTGTCAGTAATTGTCCTTCTGCCGCCATGGCTGGTCCACCAGCTAAGGGCAAGAAAGTAGCGAAGGCTGAGAAATCAACCAAAGCAAAATCAACCACTAAGGCTGCTAAAGTAACCAAGGTGAAGAAAACCACTRGAGCCTCYTCTTYAGGCTYAGTGAAGACAACTACTGATGCTAAGCCTTTAGTATCAAATGTTGTAGTTCCCTCCACTAAAGCCTCTTCATCAAGCTCAGTGAAGACACCCACTGACTCTATTTCTCTAGTGTCAAAGGTTGTTCCCCTTTCCTTCAAAACCTCTCCAGGTTCAGTGAAGCCATCTGCTGATGTTGGTTCTTTAGCTTCAGTAGATGAAGCCTCTAACATTGCTGGACCCAAATAGATGGGTACCAAAAGCATTTTTAAATTGTTCCCTTATGCAGGAAGTCAAAGGCATATGGTATCTAGATAGTGGATGCTCAAGACACATGATTGGAGACAAATCCTTGCTTATTGACTACAAGGAAGAAAGAGGACCTTTCGTGACCTTTGGAGGTAGTGGAAAAGGATATACCAAAGGTTTTGGTATATTAACCAATGGTGCAACCACATTTAGACGTGTTGCAAACGTTGAAGGACTGAAGCACAACCTCCTCAACATCAGTCAGCTGTGTCACAAAGACTACACGGTGAAATTCTCCAAGAATTCATGTTATGTCTATGACAAAAATGATAAGGTTTCCTTGACCGGTTCTCATCTAGAGAATGTCTATATCATCAATATGGATTCTTCTATCACTGAGAATAGTTGTTTCTTCTCAAAAGCCTCATCAGACATCAACTGGTTGTGGCACAAACGGCTTTCTCACCTTAACTTAAACAGCGAGTTTTCTAGAAATGATCTTGTCACTGGTCTTGCTCAACACTCTTTTGCAAAGGAATCTCTTTGTTGAACTTGTAGGAAAGGAAAACAAACAAGAGCTAGCTTTAAGTCAAAACAAATTTCTTCAGTGACATCGCCTCTTCAGCTACTGCACATGGATCTTTTTGGTCCTGTTAATGTGCAATCTATTGCTGGAAAGAAGTATACACTCGTCATTATTGATGAGAATTCCAGGTACACGTGGGTATTCTTTTCTCAGATCCAAAAATGAATCAACTAAAGACATCATATCGTTCATCAAGAAAATAGAAGTTCTTAACAACATTAAAGTACGATCTATTAGAAGTGACCATGGTACTGAATTTAAAAACAGTATTGTAGATAACTTCTTTGAGGACAAGGGAATTTCTCACAACGTTTCTTCAGTGAGAACTCCTCAGCAAAATGGGGTCGTTGAAAGGAGAAATTGATCAATCATTGAGGTTGCTCGATCAATGCTCAGTGAAACCCATCTTTCTACCAATTTATGGGTTGAAGCTATCAACACCGCTTGATAGGAACAAAGTCTGGTACCTTGTCCCATGTCCTTCTGACAAAACAATGATAGGCACCAAGTGGGTCTATCACAACTAGTTAGATGAAGAAGGTGTGGTAACCCGTAATAAGGCTCGAGTTGTTGCTTAGGGTTATAGACAAAAAGAAGGAACCGACTATGACGAGACCTTCGCACCAGTGGCTAGACTCGAAGCAATTCGACTCTTATTAGCCTTTGCTGCCCATAGAGACTTTAAAGTCTACCAAATGGATGTAAAGAGCACTTTCTTTAATGGAAAACTTCAAGAGGAAGTTTATGTTGAACAACCTCCATGGTTTCTTGATCCTAAGTATCCAAACCATGTCTATCGTTTGGATAAAGCTCTTTATGGGTTGAAACATGCTCCCCATGCCTGGTATTATACCCTCTCCTCGTTTCTCATCTCTGAGAAATTTGTTGGTGAAAGGATTGACCAGACCTTATTTCTTAGAAAAGTTAAAGGTCATATCATTATAGTCCAAATTTATGACGATCATATTATTTTTGGTTCCACTAATCCTTCTTTATGTTTTCGACTCGCTGATCGCATGAAGGAAGAATACCAGATGAGCATGATGTGATAACTAACCTTCTTTTTAGGTCTTCAGATCAAAGCAATCATATAAAGGAATCTTTATCAGTCAAAGTAGGTGTGTTAGTGATATGATGAAGAAGTTTGATCTATCAAATAGCTCATCTATGAAGACTCCAATGGCTCATCCACTCTCTCTCAACAAGGATCGAAATGGAAAGCCTATAAACATAACTGTTTATAGAGGAATGATCGGCTCCCTGTTGTATCTCACAGCTAGTCGACCAGATATCATGTATTCTACTTGCTTATATGCACGATATCAATCTAAACCTAAGGAATCTCATCTGATCGATGTAAAACGCATATTCAGATACCTGAAGGGAACTCCTAACTTGGGTCTCTGGTACCCTAAGGGTTCAGGTTTTGACCTAATAGGTTATTCGGATAGTGATTTAGCAGGTTGCAAGATCGATAGAAAAAGCGCCACTGGAGGCTGTCAGCTTCTAGGTGGAAAGTTGGTGAGCTGGATAGGTAAGAAGCAAAACTCAGTGTCCACATCAATCACTGAAGCTGAATATGTAGCCACTGGTAGTTGTTATGCCCAAGTTCTTTGGATGAAAAACCATCTGAAGGACTACGATCTTCAGTTCTCAAATATTCCTATCTATTGTGATAGCACCAGTGTTATTGCAATCGAAAACAACCTTGTACTTCACTTCAAGACCAAACATACAGAGATCAGATATCATTTTATCAGAGATCATGTTATGAATGGTGATAATGAACTTCACTTTGTTCCAACTGATTATTAGCTCGCTGACCTTTTCACCAAGCCTCTTGATGAGACAAGATTTAACATCTTGATCAGCGAACTAGGGATGTTAAACGCTGAAGAATAGTTTTCTTCAGCTATACACATCAATCAGTAAGTGAAATGATTCAGTGCTCTATCTTTATCACTGAACTCTTGAGTATATGTATCTACTCTCTCTAAGGTATGTTTACTTATTCTTTTTCTTAAAAACTTAAAACTATCACTGAAGCTTTCCTTCTTCAGTGATCAAAACATTTTAAAAGCATGTTTCTGTGATAACTGGATCCTGGTTATCACCCGAGGTAATTAATACGTGATTATTTGTTATAAGATTATGTGATAGCATGATAAATTGTTATATTTGACCATGCTAGTATGTGAAAATTTTGTGCATAAATGAGTATGCAGTAGATATGTGAATATTGACATACATTAATTGGGCATGTATGCATATGAATGCATATATAAATATGTGCATGTGTATAAGTGTATGCATGAATATAAGATGGTATGAATGGATGTAGGCATGCTCATAGAATAGGCGGTTTAGCCGCCATACCTTGTTTTGGAAAGGTATAAAAGGAGGATTTTAGCCTCCATTGCATCTCCCTTGCTATTTTTGGTTAAGTTGAGCGATATAAGTGAAGTTGACCGGATTGCTTTTGACCAGATTACAAGTTGATTTTCAAGTGTTTTGGTTTTCAAAAGAAGTTCAAGGTGAGTGGTTTAACACTTTTAAAATGCTTAAATTGTATGTTTAAATTAAGTATTGAAAAGTTTATTAGACAGTTGACCGAATTATGATTAAATCGGATGAGGGTTGGTCGATTTAGAAATAAACCGGACGTAGTCTCAACCGGTTTAAGAGTAATTCGACTAATGTGTTAGCCGGTTTAAGTGGTGAGCGATTTATGAACTTTGAGATTATGATGTGTTTTAAAACGGAGAAGTATGAATACGACCAAAAGGTGTCCAGTTTATTTTAAAGTCGATCAAGATCAAGTGTATATTGACCGGTTTAGTGATAAACCGGACAAAGGTTTTTGAATTAGGTTGACCGGATTGCTAAATCGGACAAGCTGTCTGGATTGCTAAATCGGACAAGTTGTCCGGATTGCTAAACCGTACAAGGGTCGTGTGTTGACCAGATTTGAAAAGGATCGTGTGTTGACCGAATTTATGCATTAACCATGGAATTATTTGTATGATTATTCAATAAAAAAGAAATGGGAATCTATGATAAAAAATTTATGAACTAATGATATTCCATTAGAACAATTATGACTGCGGTCTGTTCTAACTAAAACTGTTTTGTAAAATGTTTTGATGAGGATATAAGGGTGGCATATCAAGGAGAGGTGTACCATGGGATAAGGATGGCATATCAAGGAGATGTGTACCATGGGATAAGGGTGGCATATCAAGGAGAGGTGTACATTTGGATATAAGGGTGGCATTTATATATATGTTATGTGATATAACTCTTACTATTATATCCTTTAAGATTACTGTGGTCTGGAATCTTTATTTCTTTGTGATTTAAAGATTTAGAATCAGGGTTCTTATTGGAAATCATAGTCTGGATGTTATTGAGGAGAAAATAATAGGTTTGGCCTAAAACTTTAAATAAGCCTTGTTTAATTATAAAGGTTTAAAAGTGGCACTAGGATATACCTGGTTAGTACAAACCTATTTGGGTTTTGATATATTATTTGCAAGCAGAGAGTTTGGCTTGAAAAGTGAAAAGGTACTGGTAATATGTTCTTACTTGTTCATATATTTGTTGTATATATGAAAAGTTGTTTTACATAAAAGTTTTGGTGATTTTCACCCTTCAATAACATAAATAGGGTAACTCACTAGACCTTTCGGTCTAACCCTCCTTTTGTAATTTTAAATATGTATTGCAGGAGGTGCAGACGGTAAGGGGAAGGGGAAAATATGATATTTTCTTATATGCATATCTGTTAATTTGTATATGATATGTAAAGTTTTGTTAGATAAATGTGGAATAGTACAAGAATTGTATTTTGAATTTTTGAATCATGTATTCTGTAATGATAAATTCTTGTACTAAGGGACCAATGTGGTATATAAACATGTATTTCTTGTATATGAAGTATGTGTTACATTCAATGTGTGATGTGGGATGTTACAGTTTCAGTGATTCTTTCACTCGCTGAACATTTTTATCTAAGTTTATCTCTTTTATACTTATCTTTTCTTAAAATCAAAATGATCACTGAACCTTTTCATCTTCGGTGCTTAAAATGTTTTTTAAATACCAGTTTCAGTGATTCTCTTATCACTAACACTGAAATTCTTATGAAAATATATTCTAAGTTATTTTCAATTCTTTATTTTAAAACTTAATCATCATTGAAGCTTTTCTTCTTCAGTGATCAAAATATTTTCGAAGGTATATTCAGTAATCTTTCTATCACTGAATGTAACTCTATGAATTTCTTAAAAACCTTTTCGTTTTTAAAAAGAAATAGTTAAAGAACCGCCTTAATGACGACATTCTCTATTTACAATGTGAAACACTTTGGGACGCGCAAAAAGGTCTGACATACGCGACCTTCTTTATTTCCATCAAATCATGGATGTGATAACCGGATCCTAGGTATCACCTGAGGTAACTAATATGTGATTATTTGTTGTGTGTTTACGTAACAACATGATAAATTTGTACATTTGATCATGCGAGTATGCGAATTTTATGCATAAAGTGAAATGCATTAATATATATATATATATGTGTGTGTGTGTGTGTGTGTGGCATCCGTCACTTTTGGAGCATCACGTTAGTATCTTTAAAGGGGTTCTTATAATTAGGATTATAATTTATTAGGGATTAGTCATGTTGATTAGAAAATCAATCGACTTACCTCCCAAATTATAGTTCAGAAAACCCTGCCTCAACGTGTAACTGATAAAAGTAACATATGTAATGTCAAATGTATTAAAAATTCTCTTAAAAGAAATAAAGTCGATATTATAAAATTCAAATTTAAAAATATAAAGTTTCAACTGTATGTACAAATAATTTTTACAAAATTTGGAATATTGATTTAATAATGAATAATTTTATCAGTATTTGATAAAATATATTTAAATTTATATTTAGTTGGGCTGTGTTTGTATAAGAAAAATAAAAATAAAAATATGGTGGTTGAGCCTTGTATGGGCCGGCCCCTCTACCTTCATATAAAAACCCCACTTCGTTTGAAAATCTTTCATTTCACCTTCACATTTCCCTTTTCCCTCTCTCTCTAAACCTTTCATCTTCCACCAGCCGAATCCAAGTTCCAAAAATTCTTCTTGAATCTTTAAACCTTGAAGAACATTCAAACCTTCAAAAGATAGCAGAAAAAAGGTAATAAGATAAGTTTTATTATCTTTGTATTTTACCATTAATGTTCTTCATTTCCTTTATATTCCTTTCTTATTTGTGAGCTTAAAGATTTTCTGGAAAAAAAAATCTAAGATGGGAGATTATTCAACAAAGACATGAAAATGTCTTCAAAATGATGATAATCTATGATCTATGAACTTAGAACTCAAGAAAATGGAATAAAACCACATTGCATGTAGTTTTTAACAAAAAAAATGACATTTTGGAACTGACAGGTTGCTTCTAACAATCATGTTGACTGTATTCTTTATTTTCAACCCAAAATATTCGATTTCTGTTGGAGTTTGTTTTGATTAGTTGTTGTTTTACTACTTCAGGTCTCAGTAAAAAATATTGAGTTTTGAGCCTTTAAATGTTTAATATAAAAATTTTAGGAGAAAAAACAATGTTGTTTGACAAAAGATGTCTAACAACAATGACTTTTGTGGTTTTAAAAGTTAAAAGTAAAATGATTTTTGGAAGGTTCCCTTGACAATGATTGGTGAAACCAAGAGTCTAGGAACAGAATCTGTATTTATGTCCAAATAGCAACTTTTTGTGCAAAAACCTTTTATTTAATTGAATATTGGGTTTTTTTTTAACAATTAAAAAGGGTATCAACTTTAACCCATAAAGGTTATTGGCATTCCATAAGATATAATCTTACAGTATCTTTATCGTGACCCGATGGGTGATCTAACTATTGGATTTTGGGTGTTTAGGACGTTAGTGTGGACGTTGGTGCTCTAAGCCTTATTAAAACCTTGGATATTCATCTGTAAACTAGTGAGTTCTCACAGCCCCACTTTTACTTCTTTTAGTTATTTTTAACTGGATCAAAAGTATGAAAGAATGCAAACTATGTTGTTTAGTTGTAAAACTAATGGACTAACGAACTGTTTAGTCAAATGTTGTGAAAATCATGAAAAATTGTTTGTTATTGCACTACCTATAAATGATAAATTGATGTGGTAGAGAGGATAATTCAAAAAGTCCCCATCCGTACACGCTACTAGTTAACTCGGGCACGTTCCCGGGCCGTGGTAATTGTGGATATGCGCTATTGTGTTGACAGTCCCACCCAGAAAAAGGTGCACATTACCTAAGCTTTTCATAAGTCTACTCATGTGTGGGAAAGAGCCACCGCTGAATTAGTACTGCTATGAACCGTGGTACCTAAGTGAGTGAACGG
>NW_020202144.1:19335-27961 GCF_001531365.2 Cynara cardunculus var. scolymus
TATGCATTGTAAATATTTTGTGCATATGAAAACCCGTGAACTCACCAAATCTTTGTAGTTGACGTCGTTTTATGTTTCATGCTTTTCAAGAATTTAAGTAAGAAAGGAAGTTTTGGAAGATCTTATGCGATAACATCTGTTCACAAGTTTTAGAAATTTCTTTTTGTAAATAATGTTTTCTTTGTGAACAGTAAAGTGATGAAATTGTATATTTTCATGGATTATGTAATTAATGGTGATATCTATTGAATGGAGCTATGAAATGCTTACCTGTTACGCCTCGTGTTTCCACTTTAGCGGGGTGTGACAGATTTGGTATCAGAGCCTCTGTTATAGAGAACACCGGTTTTTCTTAAAACCAAACTATAACCAAATGCTTTCAAAACAAAGTTACTAAGTATAACCAGAGGATGAAAGTCGTGTTATAATACTTAAATTAAACAGAGCCTGATCACCTATGTTTAACTTAAGTATTATGATAAAAGATTCTCATCGGTTGTGCAGAAAGTATACTCAAATATAGAAAATTTATCTAAAAGCATGAAAAGCATGATTGTGTGTGTTTGCATGAATTTTGAATATCCATCGCCCTAGACTAACAAGAAGCTCTGATTGTGAAATGAAGTAAGTTATATAGAGCACTAAGACAACTCGAAGGTCAACTTTGTATCTAGATGCTTGGTAGTTAAACATAGATAAAGGGGTTAGTCTTTATAGCCTTTGTATTCAAAACTTCGCATTATGCATTAGGTAAGATTTGCCTGGACATAGGAAGAGAGCGTTGCGTTTTAGTTTTGATTAAGGACCACTATTGTATAAGTGAGGAGCGTTCAAAAGCTCTGGTTGGCTTGACCTTGAGAGCCAGAAGCTCTGGTTAGAGGAACCAGAGGCTCTGGTCCATGAAAGGAAAATATTTACTAAGTCTGCATGAGGAACCAGAGATCGATGGAAGATGATCCATCGATTTGCCAAGTATCAGGAACCAGAGATCGATGGAAGTTGATCCATCGATTTGCCAAGTATGAAGACCAAGAGATCGATGGAAGGTGATCCATCAATTTGCCAAGTATGAGGAACCAGAGATCGATGGAAGGTGATCCATCGATTTGCCAAGTATGAGGACCTAGAGATCGATGGAAGGTGATCCATCGATTTGCCAAGTATGAGGAACCAAAGATCGATGGAAGGTGATTCATCGGTTTGCTAAGTATAAGGAACCAGAGATCAATGGAAAGCGATCCATCGGTTCGCTAAAATATGAAAAACCAGAGGCCGATGAATTAGAAACCTCGTACATTACTAAGTGGATGTTGAACCAGAGGTCGATGAGCTAATAGTCAAACATTGTTCCAAGTGTGGGAACTTTGACAAGAAGCTCTGGTAATACAACCAAAGGCTCTGGTCAACCAGAGGCTCTGGTCATCCAGAAACTGTAATTTGTTTTCTATCCTTTGCCTCTACATAGTAACTCTCATCTTAACCTTAAGAGTTTCATTGATGATGTTTGTTAGTAATTAAAGTTTGCCAATATTACAGATCACTATGTCATCATCTAGTGAATATTCAGCGGACGAATCTAGCTACGCGAATGGCCAATCTAGAAGGAATATATCAATCAATACGGATGTGGACCCATATGATCTTGAGGACTTAGCGACCAGCGAGACACCTACTTTACCATCTACATCAGTGTTACCTCCATCGGAGCCAGTACCTGACCTRCCACCTCAGACGTTTCATGGCCCAAGGATTAGGGTCACAGCCAGGAAAAGTGTATCACTACCTCGAAGGGTGACTTTCGAGAATTCTAGTAGAATCACAGGAGAAGCATCCCAAAATCAACCTAGGAGCGGAGACTTACGAGTGGTGACTGGAGTACCTGTATCTTACACCCAGGGCATGACTCTAGATGAACGAGAATGGGTGCAGAGAATTGCAGTGGAAACTCAAACTCACCAGACCCGGCTGGGATATCATCATCACATTTTGAACAACCTGTCCGACGTGATGAAGATGCATCACCAGCGTATGATAAGGAACTCGGATGTTGTCATCATTGTAAGACGCGAAATTAGAAGATTATATATATGTTTAGTGGCGAGTGTGCTAATGATATTAGTACTAGGAATGCTAATCTGTTGGATGCTTCTCTAGAAACGATGTTTAGTATTAGAATCACTACTCTTTTGTTTGGGTTTAAAATTTGTCATAACGGATTGTAATCTTTTGAAAAGCCCTTTAGTATCTTTTGAAAACACTTGAATGTACTGAACCTGGGGTGAATATAAAATTTTCTGTTTGACCATGTGATTGCTTCATTGATACCTACAAGATGAATATCTTATATATCTTCCTGTTGATTAGAAATCATTGGCAATCATATTGCCATGAAAATGATGAGACTTCCTTTTTATCATCCCTTAGAAAATGCCGCCAAGAAGAGAAAACCCTGAAGTTGCACGACTCGTGTCAGAGTAACTTTTGGATGGGTTTCCCAATATAGTCAGTCAGGTGGCTGTAGGTCTGAATGCTAACCAACCTACCAGTTCTGAGCCTAGGACATCTAGGGAATGCACCTATAAATCCTTTAGATCCTGCAACCTGAAGGAATTTCATGGAACCGCGGGAGCCGTAGGATTACTAACTTGGATTGAAGGTATGGAGTCTATCTTCCATATCAGCAAATGTTTAGAAGCAAACAAAGTAGAATATGTTGCATGCTTACTACAAGGTAGAGCTTTGACATGGTGGAATACATTAGTTCAGACTAGGGGTCGCGAAGCAGCCAATCAACTCTCATGGGAAGAATTCAAGAAACTACTTAAGAACGAGTATTGTCCAAGAAATGAACTCCAAAAGTTGGAAATGGAGTTATGGAATCTTGAAATGAAGGGGGAAAACATAGTTGCATATACTACTCGATTCCATGAGTTAGCCAATTTAGTACCACATCTGGTGACACCTGAAGAGGTTTGAATCGAGAGGTATATTTGGGGATTATCTCCGAAAATCCGATGATATATTACCTCGGCAAACCCAAAGACCCTTCAGGAGGCAATAGACATTGCAACCAAGCTCACAAATAATGCAATCCGGTCTGGAGAGTTCAGCAAAGGAAAAAGGAAGGTAGAAGAACTGGGAAATCAGATATTTGGGGATAGGTTTGGCAAGAATAGGAAGGTGGTAGGAAACTTTGGGGTTCAGACACAAGTGGTAAATCAAGGAAGCAAACCTAAGTGCAATAAATGTAAATTTCCACATTGGGGAAATTGCATCATTTGTCAAAGGTGCCACAGAGGGGGCCATTCCACAAAAGATTGTCGAAGGAGATTATGTTTTGAATGTGGGGATCCGGATCATATGAGAAATGTATGTCCGAAGAAAAAGCAAGGAACAAATGTTAATCAAGCCCGACTAGCCAACCAAGGAAACTCAGAAAGTCAAGCTCGGGGGCGAACATTTGAAATTGGAGAAAGGGAGGCCAGCCATGATCCTAATGTGGTTACAGGTACATTTCTCTTAAATAATGAATTTGCATCAGTATTATTTGACTCAGGAGCTGATATAAGTTTTGTGTCTTTAGACTTTAGGCCAATGATTAATTTAAAATCTCAAAGAATGAAGGAAGATTATATAATAGAGTTTGCCAATGGCCAAGAAATTAGGACTAGAGATATAATCATGGGCTGCACTCTAAGCTTAGCTCAGAAGGATTTTAGCATAGACCTTATCCCGATTGAGTTAGAAAGTTTTGATATAGTTATAGGAATGGACTGGCTATCCAAATATCGAGCTGAAATATTTTGTTCGGAAAAGATTATCCGAATTCCCCAAGAAAGAGGAGAGGAGAGGAGTCCGATCGGAAAATTGAGATAGTATCATGCATGAAGATGCAGAAGTATTTAAAGAAGAACTATGATGCATTTTTGGCACATATTATAGATAAGAAGGTTAAAGGAAGAAGTATTGAAGACTTCCCTATAGTATGGGAGTTCCCAGAAGTGTTCCCCGAGGATCTACCAGGATTACCCCACCTAGACAAGTCGAATTTGGTATCGAATTAATTCCTGGAGCTGCCCCAGTAGCAAAGGCACCATACCGATTGGCCCATCGGAGATGCAAGAGATGTCGGGACAACTCCAAAAGTTGTTAGATAAAGGATTCATAAGACCCAGTTTTTCACCATGGGGTGCACCAGTTTTGTTCGTCAAAAAGAAGGATGGGTCAATGCGAATGTTCATTGACTATACGGAGCTTAATAACTTGACTATCAAGAATCGATATCCTCTTCCTAGGATCGATGATTTATTTGATCAACTTCAAGGTGCTGTATATTTTTCAAAGATTGATCTGCAATCCGGATATCATCAAGTGAGAATTCGAGACGAGGACATCCCTAAAACGGCATTTAGAACCCGATACGGCCATTATGAATTTTTGGTTATGCCATTCGGGTTAACCAATGCCCCGGCTGTATTCATGGATTTAATGGACAGGGTTTGCAGACCATACTTGGATAAATTTGTAATCGTCTTCATAGATGACATACTAATTTATTCACGAAGCAAGAAGGATCATGAGCAACACCTAAGATTGATACTAGAGCTACTTAGGGACAAGAAATTCTATGCAAAATTCTCCAAATGCGAATTATGGATTTGTGAAGTACAATTTCTTGGTCATGTGGTTAATGAAAAAGGAATTCATGTAGATCCTGCGAAGATTGAGGCCATTAAGAAATGGGAAACCCCAAGAACCCCGACAGAAATTCGTCAATTTCTTGGTTTGGCAGACTATTATCGGCGATTCATTACGAATTTTTCAAAAATTACGCAACCACTCACAGTTTTAACACAGAAAGACAAGAAGTTTGTTTGGGGAGAGAAACAAGAAGAGGACTTTGAAACTCTTAAGAATAGGCTATGTAATGCACCTATTCTATCATTACTAGAAGGTTCGGAGAACTTTGTGGTATAATGCGATGCATTACAACGAGGATTGGGGTGTGTACTTATGCAAAAAGATAAAGTCATTGCATATGCCTCAAGACAACTTAAAGTGCACGAGAGGAACTATACTACGCATGATCTGGAATTAGGAGCCGTAGTATTTGCATTTAAGATTTGGAGACATTACCTGTACGGTACCAAGTGCACTGTGTTCACTGATCACAAAAGTCTTCAACACATCTTCAATCAGAAAATGTTAAATATGAGGCAAAGAAGTTGGATTGAACTGCTCAGTGATTATGATTGTGAAATTAAGTACCATCTAGGCAAGGCTAACGTAGTAGCTGATGCTTTGAGCAGGAAGGAAAGAGTGAAGCCAACAAGGGTACGAGCTTTGGGAGCAGTAGTAACCACGAGTTTGAAAGAACAAATTCTCAAGGATCAAAAAGAGGCAATGAAGGAAGAGAATTTGAAAAATGAGACCCTACACCACATAGAAACTAAGTTCCAACTGAAGTCCGATGGAGTGAATTACTTGGGAAATAGGGTTTGGATTCCTAAGATTTGCAATCTTAGATCCATAATTTTGAACGAAGCCCATCGATCAAAGTATTCGATCCACCCAGGAGCGGATAAGATGTATAAGGAATTGAGGGAACACTATTGGTGGCCTGGAATGAAGAAAGTTATTGCCATGTATGTGAATAAATGTTTGTTAGGACTGAGAAATCAGTATTAATTGTATTCGTCGTGAAAGTTTATAAATAGTCTATAATTGTAAAAAGTCAGCGTGTTTGACTTTTCTTTAGAAGTTTGACTTTGACTTTGTTAGTAGGTTTAACCATATAAATATGGTTAGTCTTTGTTATTAGATGAAAAGGAGGAGAGCTTATTGTAATACATACATACATAATAGAGGTTTGACCAGAGCTTACAAGTTTGACTTTTCCTCTCAACTCTCATATTGTGTTCTTCATGAAAATCAGATCTGCCATCATAGTTGTGAACATATGAAGATTGATCAGTGAAATTAGACCTCGCAATTGGTATCAGAGCAGGATGCAAGAAATCAGAGGTTAAAATGAAATCAGATAAGTGATTTTTTGAATTTTTTTTAATTTTTTTTGGTGTTCTTCGTGTTCTTGATTTTTCTTTGTTTTTGATCCGATTTTTCATAAAAATCTTGTGTTTTTGTGTTAAAAATATGATCAAAATGCTCGAAATCGTGTTGTGAATCTTTGTTATTCACAAGTTTTTGTGATTTGATCAACTTAAATCAAGATTTAATCGGTTTTAAATTTTTTTGTGTTCTTGAATTTTTTTTTCGTAATCAGTGTTTTGATCCATTTTTTAAAAAAAATTTCAGTTTTTATGTTTTTGTTAGTTTTGATCTGATTTTTTTAATTTTGTGTTTACTATTTTTTTGTTAATCTGTCCATGTTTAAAAAAGGCCCAATTCATATTCAACAAGCCCATCCAGTTTATCACTTTCTATTTTCTTCTCTTCTTCATTGATCAAGAAATCGCACAGGATTGATAAATAGTTCAATCTTATTCTCTGGTTAAGGATAAATCGCATACCATTTCAGCGGATTCTTGAGCAGATTACTAGATTTCTCAAGCGGTGTTCATCTATACCGCACACCATTTGAGCGGTGTTTGTCTAAACCGCACGTAGCTTGACCGGAGTAGAGGTAAACCGCTCATTTCTTACAGATTTCTTGAACGGTTTAAGCTACACCGGATACCATATCATCGGATTCACCAGGTAAGAGATTATAATTGAGCGATTTAGGGTTGTGAAGGATTTCATTTGAAGTTGTGTTCTGTCCGGTTTATTAAACCGCTTGTCTGTATTTCAAGGTAAACCGGTCACCACTTGACCGGATTAGGGCTCTGATTCATTCAGCAGGTAAGTCATCTTGAGTGATTTAGGACTTGTGCATCGAATTTTTTAAGCGGACTTCTAATCCGCTTGATTCCACTTACCTGGATTCTTATTTGCTCACTGTTTCTTGACTCATTTTTGTAAATCGCTCAATACGTTGAACATCTTGACAAGAATCGATTCTATTTTGAATGTTTTCATTGGGATTCTTAATTGTCCRGTTTAGCTTCAAGTGTTGAYASGTTTAAGACTTCTTATRCTGTMTGGTTTAACTTTTGCAATGCCTCAAGCTGTGATCGTTTTAAGTTTCAAGTTGTGAATGATTTTAATTTCAAGTTTAAGCTTTTAGATTGTTAACAGGTTTAGTCTCACATTTTGACAGCAAGTTTATGTACTTTTGTTGAGTGATTGGATTTGATAGCATGATTGTTGTGTTTGGAAAAAGGCAAATTATGTGTTTGTTATCTGGAAGGTTGTGTGTGAACAGGAAGCAGAACTAGACTTGGCTGTTTAAGCAATACACAGCAGGTTAATGATTTGTTAATGAACTTCACTTTGCTGTTTAAGAAATACACAGAGAAGACTGAAACAGCAGATTGTTTGATACTTCGATCAAACTCTTTAGCTTGGTTCTTTGGTGACATGTTTATATTTGTTGTCCAGAACTAGTAACTAGTTTGCCCTTTGTGATTGACCGTAGGTTTAAATTTGTGAATTGTGTTTGTGTTTGGAAAGGAAAACAGCAGCTCAGATTGATTTGAAACTGTGCAGCAACAGCAACAACAACTTTGTTGTTTTAAAACTGTTTTGAAAGTAACAAGAAGACAGCTAAAGCAGCAAAGCAGCACATTGAACAGGTTTGAGTTGCAAGTCTTAACACAGCTACACAGGTTTGGAAGCTGTTGGTGTAGAGAAGAAACAAGAACAGCAGCAGCAACCTTTTTGACAGCAACCATCTTGACAGCAGTTCCAGTTCTGGTAACAGAAGGTTTAATAGAAGATTTATCTGTGTTTGCAATTTGTAGACTGGATCACAGCAGCAGATTTGAAACAGTGTGCAAGTAGTGTAGAAGAAAGTGTTTGCTGTTCTTCACACATGCTTGCTGTCATAAGCCACTAAAGTCCAGATTTCACAGGTTAAAGCAGATTTGAGCGGTCTGTTGTGTTCCTGTTGTTTCTCTAAGATTTTGAGATTGTTACGACTAGCAGCAGTAGCATTGTCTGATACGAGGGTGTTGCACAATTTAGAGCTGTGAGAAGTGGCTTCATAAGAGAAGCATTCAAGTGGACTTTTGGATAGATTTTCGAGTGCAGATAGATCATTTTTTTAAAACAAGTGTAATATATGTATTGTAAAGCGTTGCTATTGGTTGGTTTGGACTAGATTCAGTGTTTTTGGTCTTGGATTATTGTTTTGGACTGTTTTTGGTTTCTTAGTTTGTTTGTGTTTAGATTTTCTTTTGGATCATTGTATATCTGTTTTTGTGTGTGTTTTCAGTGTTTGTGTTTTTCTATTCCTTTTGAGCTTAACTGTTCTTATTTATTTTTCACTGATTTCACTGCATAGATCCTTAACTGATCAAATTTTTTTTTAAATGACAGATATTCTAAAGAAGGAGAATCAAGAATTGCGAGAGAAGATTGCTGAGTCAGAAAAGAATTTTGTGACTCTTAGAGAGCATTCCAAAAATATACATTTTAAAAATTGTCTTAATGAGGATTACACCAAAACCTTAAAGAAGGAGAATGAACGAATTTCGAAGGAATTTGAATATAAGATTGAACAGAT
>NW_020202144.1:31671-39506 GCF_001531365.2 Cynara cardunculus var. scolymus
GACTGAGAAATCAGTATTAATTGTATTCGTCTTGAAAGTTTATAAATAGTCTATAATTGTAAAAAGACTTTTCTTTAGAAGTTTGACCTTGACTTTATTAGTAGGTTTGACCATATAAATATGGTTAGTCTTTGTTATTAGATGAAAAGGAGGAGAGCTTATTGTAATACGTACATACATAATAGAGGTTTGACCAGAGCTTACAAGTTTGATTTTTCCTCTCAACTCTCATATTGTGTTCTTCATGAAAATCAGATCTGCCATCATAGTTGTGAACATATATGAAGATTGATCAGTGAAATTAGACCTCACAATGTTTAACTTGTTCAATCGTCAAGGTTGAACACCAAAAACCATCTGGTCTACTCAAGCAACCTGAGATTCCCAAGTGGAAGTGGGAACAAATATCGATGGACTTCATAACTAAGTTACCCAAGACTGGGAAAGGGCATGATGCAATCTGGGTAATTGTGGATCGACTGACGAAATCTGCTCATTTTCTGCCGATTCGAGTAGATTATAAGATGGAGAAGCTGGCTCAAATTTACATAAATGAAATCATCACTAGACATGGGTACCTCTTTCCAACATATCTGATAGAGATAGTCGATTTACGTCAAGATTTTGGCAATCACTTCAAGAAGGGCTAGGTACCCGTCTAAATTTAAGTACTTCATACCACCCTCAAATGGATGGGCAGATGGAAAGAACCATCCAGACATTGGAAGACATGTTATGTGCATGCGCCATAGATTTTGGTGGAAGTTGGGATACGCACCTTCCGCTAGTTGAATTTGCGTATAATAACAGCTATCATGCCAGTATTCAGTGTGCACCTTATGAAGCATTATATGGACGCAAGTGCATATCTCCACTCAGTTGGTTAGAAATCGGCGACCGGCAATTAACAAGACCTGATGTAGTTCAGGAAACCACTGACAAGATTGTAATTGTTAAGGATCGACTCAAGGCCGCAAGAGATCGTTAGAAAAGTTATGCAGACAATCGGAGGAGACCATTAGAGTTCCGAAAAGGAGACAAAGTACTCTTAAAAGTCTCACCCTGGAAAGGAATAATGCGTTTTGGAAAAACAGGCAAATTGGGTCCCCGATATATTGGTCCATTTGAAATAATTGAAAGAGTTGAACCAGTGGCATACAAGCTGGATTTGCCACAAGAGTTAAGCACCATTCATGATACATTTCATGTATCAAAACTCAAACAGTGTTTAACCGATGAAACACTGGTCATACCTTTGGAAGAGGTGCAAAAATGATCACCTGCAGTTCGTTGAAAGACCGATAGAAATTTTGGATAGAGAAGTCAAGCAGTTGAGGCGAAGTAAGATCCCGATTGTAAAAGTTCACTGGACCTCAAGGCATGGACCGGAGTACACATGGGAAAGAGAATATTTTATGAAAGACAAGTATCTTCACTTATTCACAAACAGGTCCAAAGCTAAGAATTGAGGAATCAAATTTCGGGACGAAATTTTTCTGGCATGGGGAGACTGTGACATCCGTCACTTTTGGAGCATCAGGTTAGTATCTTTAAAGGGGTTCTTATAATTAGGATTGTAACTTATTAGGGATTAGTCATGTTGATTAGAAAATCAATCGACTTAGCTCCCAAATTATAGTTCAGAAAACTCTGCCTCAACGGGTAACTGATAAAATTAACCTATGTAATGCCAAATGTATTAAAAATTCTCTTAAAAGAAATAAAGTCGATATTATAAAATTCAAATTTAAAAATATAAAGTTTCAACTGTATGTACAAATAATTTTTACAAAATTTGGAATTTTGATTTAATAATGAATAATTTTATCAGTATTTGATAAAATATATTTATATTTATATTTAGTTGGGTTGTGGCTGTATAAGAAAAAAAAAATATATGATGGTTGGGCCTTGTATGGGCCGACCCCTCTACCTTCATATAAAAACCCCACTTCTTTTAAAAATCTTTTATTTCACCTTCATATTTCCCTTTTCCCTCTCTCTCTCTAAACCTTTCATCTTCCACCAGCCGAATCCAAGTTCCAAAAATTCTCCTTGAATCTTTAAACCTTGCAGAACATTCAAACCTTCAAAAGATAGCAAGAAAAAGGTAATAAGATAAGTTTTATTATCTTTGTATTTTACCATTAATGTTCTTCATTTCTTTTATATTCCTTTCTTCGCTGTGAGCTCAAAGATTTTCTGGAAAAAAAAAAATCTAAGATGTGAGATTATTCATCAAAGACATGAAAATGTCTTCAAAATGATGATAATCTATGATCTATGAACTTAGAACTCAAGAAAATGAAATAAAACCACATTGCATGTAGTTTTTAACCAATAAAAATGACATTTTGAAACTGACAGGTTGCTTCTAACAATCATGTTGACTGTATTCTTTATTTTCAACCCAAAATATTCGATTTCTGTTGGAGTTTGTTTTGATTAGTTGTTGTTTTACTACCTCGGGTCTCACTCAAAAATATTGAGTTTTGAGCCTTCAAATGTTTAATATAAAAATTTTAGGAGCAAAAATAATGTTGTTAGACAAAAGATGTCTAACAACAGTGACTTTTGTGGTTTTAAAAGTTAAAAGTATAATGATTTTTGGAAGGTTCCTTTGACAATGATTGGTGAAACCAAGAGTCTAGGAAAGAATCTGTATTTCTGTCCAAATAGCAATTTTTTGTGCAAAAACCTTTTATTTAATTAAATATTGGATTTTTTTTTTGAACAATTAAAAAGGGTATCAACTTTAACCCATAAAGGTTATTGGCATTACATAAGATATAATCTTACTTTATCTTTATCGTGACCCGATGGGTGATCTAACTATTGGATTTCGGGTGTTTAGGACGTTAGTGCGGACGTTGGTGCTCTAAGCCTCATCAAAACCTTGGATATTTATCTGTAAACTAGTGAGTTTTCATTGCCCCACTTTTACTGCTTTTAGTTATTTTTAACTGGGGAAAAAGCATGAAAGAATGCAAACTATGTTGTTTAGTTGTAAAACTAATGGACTAAAGAACTATTTAGTCAAATGTTGTGAAAATCATGAAAAATTGATTGTTATTGCACTACCTATAAATGATAAATTGATGTGCTTGAGAGGATATTTCAAAAAGTCCCCGTCCGTACACGCTATTAGTTAACTCGGGCACGTCCCCGAGCCGTGATAATTGTGGATAGCCGCTATTGTGTTGACAGTCCCACCCAGAAAAGGGTGTACATTACCTAAGTTTTTCATAAGTCTACTCATGTGTGCGAAAGAGCCACCGCTGAAATAGTACTGATACGAACCGTGGTACCTAAGTGAGTGAACGGGCCACTTATGGTAGTTCGTAAACTAATGGGGAACATTGGTCAGGTAAGGCTCTGTAGCGTCTCAAGTTTTTAAGCATCGATGGAAAAATTTACATTTATAATGTGCATGTTATGTATAAGCTTGCAAGTTATGATTTATGCATTGTAAATATTTTGTGCATATGAAAACCCGTGAACTCACCAACTCTTTGTAGTTGACGTCGTTTTATGTTTCATGCTTTTTAGAAATTTAAGTAAGAAGGGAAGTTTTGAAAGCTCTTATGCGATAACATCTGTTCACAAGTTTTAGAAATTTCTTTTTGTAAATAATGTTTTCTTTGTGAACAGTAAAGTGATGAAATTGTAAATTTTCATGGATTATGTAATTAACGGTGATATCTATTGAATGGAGCTATGAAATGCTTACCTGTAACGCCTCGTGTTTCTGCTTTAGCGGGGTGTGACAGTGTGTGTGTGTGTGTGTGTGTGTATGTATGCATACATGAAAGGGGGGAGGCTTAGCCGCCATACCTCTTTTGGAAAAAGGTATAAATATGAGTTAAAAACCTCCATATCTCTTCTTGCCATCTTTGGAAGTAAACATTGAGCAATTTAGAGTGGGAGAGAGAGAGTCTTGATCGGATTGCTTATTTGCAAGAAATTGGTTTCAAAAAGGTGAGTGGTTAAATGCTTTCAAAATGCTTTAAATTATATGTTTATTTGAGTTTTGAAGAGTTTATTTGAAAGTTGTCCAGATTAATATATATCGGTCAAGGGTTGAGCGGATTAGGTTTAAACCGAATATGTTTTAACCGGTTTAAAGTTAAATCGATCAAAATGTGTTATCCGGTTTAAGTGATGAGCGATTTACAACTTTGACCGTATGATTTTGTTAGGACTGAAAAATCTGTATTAATTGTATTCGTCTTCAAGTTAAATATAGTCTATAATTGTAAAAGTCAGCGTGTTTGACTTTTCTTATAGGAGTTTGACTTTGACTATGTTTAGTAGGTTTGACCATATAAATATGGTTAGTCTTTGCAATTAGATGAAGAGAGCTTATTGTAAATCATATTACGTAAATGAGAGGTTTGACTGATTTGTAAAGTTTGACTTTTTCTCTCAATGTTCATATGAATATTCTTGGTGTTCTTGAAGATATATGAGATTCTGCCATTGTTGTGAAGCTAACATGAAGATTGATCACTAAAATAGGGACACATTTGCTGATTTGCTGATGTAATATTCTCTCTCCTCTCATTCTAATCATCTTCTTGAATATCTTCTTTCTACTTTGATGTTCATCACAATCTATGAAGATCATATCATGTTTGTATGAAATCTGGACTCATCAATTGGTATCAAAGCAGAGTTTGCAAGAAATCAGAAGAGAAGAAATCAGATTTGTTGAATTTTTTTTCTGAATTTTTTATGTTCTTCGTGTTCTTCATTTTTTTCTTAGATTTTGATCCGATTTTTTTTTAATTCTTGTGTTTTTGTGTTTAAATCATGATCAAAATGCTCAAAATTGCATTGTGAATCTTTGTTATTCACAAAGATTTGTGATTTGATCATTCGTTTTTTAATTTTTGGTGGATTTTGTGTTTTTAGATTTTTTTGTGTTCTTGAATTTTTTTTCTTTAAACCAGTGTTTTTGATCCATTTTTTTTAAAAGTTTTTCAGTTTTTATGTTTTTGATAGTTTTGATCTGATTTTAATTTTTAGTTTTGAATTAGTTTGTGTTAAACCGTCTAAAGTCCAACCGGTTTAAAGTCTTTGGGCTTAAAATCAGGCCCGTCATATTTTGACCGGATAAGAGTCCGGCCACAATGTTTGCTACTTCTTGATCGGATAAGGAATCGCAAGGTCATCGCTTGACAAATCGCTTGAGTTGTGATCGGTTTAAGCTGACAGGTTTGCTTTTCTTAATCGCACAATCATCTTGATCGGACTCTAAATCGCTCAAGGTCACTCAACCTAAATCAAGCTTGACCGGATTGTAAATCGCTGAATGTTTGATCGGAGTTTAAATAGAACAGATTGTTCACTCGCACAAATCGATCAACCGCATTCTAAATCTCTCAAATCAGAAGGTAAGTTTCACGTCGATTTACAACAGTGGTGACCGGACTAGTGACCGATTTAGGGTTAGTGTTGACCGAATTCGGACACAAGGGTAAGAAATTCACCACTGACCGATTCAGTTTTAACCTTTGAGCGGACTTGTCCGGATACTTACACCCCTTGACCGTATAATTGATCGATTTAAGTATTAGTCTTGAGCGGACTATTGAGCGGATTAAGACTGGTTTGAGTGAATTAGATTTATGGTTAGGCGATTTAGCACATGTTCAAGTTAGTCGGATTTCAAGTTCATATATCACTCGTGTGGCTCGATATCTGTTGGTGTAAATTGCTTAGATTGTTCGATTGCTTTATCATCGGATTTACATAAATCGATTGGAGCTTGGCTTAATGTCTGTTGTGTAAACCTAACTAGTTGGTTTAGTGTTTATCGCTTTCCACCGATTTCTAAATCGCTTGTTAAATCGCACATCAACAGTTTGTGTTTTTATCTTGGCCGATTTGAAACAGTACCCAGTGTGCAGGTGACTGTGTAGACAACGATTTGAAACTGTGATTTAAAACAGTGATCACACACAGTTCTGACCAAGTTAAAACACACAGGGAATCGATGCAATTTTAATTGGTTTAAGTTCAAACAGTGATTGGATTATGTTTTATGCATGAACTGTTTTAAGCAGGTTTAAGCAGTTTAGCGGGCTGTATTGTAAGCAGAGTTCATAAGACTGTTTATCACACAATCTTGGAAAGAAGGATCAATTTGATTTGAACAGGAAACTATTTTGCCTTCGGGATTATGAGCAGCAGCAAGTAAACTTTTCTTGTCAATTTTCTGTCTTGCTGTTTCTTGCTGATCGAGACTCTAGCAGCAGCAACAGGTTTAGGTTTATTGTGTATCCTAATTGTTGTTTTGTTCCTGCTGTTTCCTTGAGGACTGGAACAGCAGCCCAGGTGGGACAAAGTGAATCACAGCCTGTCACAGTTTGTCACAAGCAGCAGCAGCAAGTGATTTTTTTTCTGTCGATTAGCAAGTTTGAGGACTGGAACAGAAGCTATCTGGACAGGTTTCTAACAAATGTACATGTTGATTGCTGTTGGAATCATAGACTCTGTGGATTTCTGCAGCTGCATTACCAGACCCATCTGCAGTTGTTTGCTCTTACTATTTCTTCAAGAATTTGAGGCTTGAGTAAACTGTTTTAAACAGATTTGGAGCAGATTTGATTTGGTTTTTTAGTTTTGATTTATTGTCTTTTGGTTGAGTTTGAGCACTGGAGCAGACGTTTGCTGTCATTCAAGACGAAGCACAATCATAAACTGCTAGAGGAAGCTGCACAGATACTTATTATTGGGTGTGAATCGAGTTGTAATAGCAAGCACTACAGCAGGTTTAGTAGCAGCATTTCAACGACCGGAAGCCTATTGAAGATAACTGGGTTTGGGTTTGGACAAGAATCTTTACTCATAATTCGAAGCACACCTGGCACAATATTTTTTGGACGATTGAATTGGGCTTGAATCAGTTTGTTTTGGACTTGGACAGTTTTAATTTTTAGGTTTATAATTGTTTGTGATTTTAAAATTTTGTGTAGATTTTTTTGGATCATTTCGTGTATTTGTAATCTTTTTGTGTTTTAACTGTTTGAGAATATCTGAACTGTTTTGGATCGCGTAAACTGTTTCTTATCAGTTTTAACTGTCTTTGACTGTTTTTAACAGTTTTGAACTCTTTTCAACGGTTTTGACTGTTTTTACTGATTTTTGACAGTTCTTCGTTGTTTTTCAAAATTCTCATCAGTTTTAGTGTTTTTCTATTTTCTTTAGCTTAACTGTTCTTTTATCTGATTTCACTGCATAGATCCTTAACTGATCAATATTTTTTAATGGCAGATATTATAAAGCAGTTGAGAGAGAAA
The DNA here is from genome assembly GCF_001531365.2 of Cynara cardunculus var. scolymus. Taxonomy (NCBI): domain Eukaryota; kingdom Viridiplantae; phylum Streptophyta; class Magnoliopsida; order Asterales; family Asteraceae; genus Cynara; species Cynara cardunculus. Next base: position 38,976 of record NW_020202144.1, read on the forward strand.
ATTGCCGAGTTGGAAAAGAGTGTTATGGAGTATAAAATTCAGAATTATACTAATGAGCAATGTATTAAAACTTTGAATCGGGAGAATAAAGAAAAGTTAGAAAGAGTTAAGAATGATTCCAAGTCTCAGATAAATGAACATAAAACTCATATTGATAAACTTAAAAACTCTTTGAATGATGTCAGAATGGAATGTCAAAAAGAGATAAATAAAAGGATTAAGACTAATAATGATTTGTTCAGCAAACTCCAAAAAGTTCAAATTGAACTAACTGCTGAAAGGAACTCTCCAAGGAACAATTCAGATATAAAGGATTTAACTGAGAAGTTCCATAAGTCTGAGAATGATCTAAATGAATTAAAGATATTACTGGACTTAGAGAAGGAGAAATATCTGACAGCTGAAAAGAATTTAAATGTGGAAAGAACAGAGTTTGAGAAGGAGAAGAAAAGATTCATTCAAGTTTGGAGCTGAACGAGAATCTTACGAAAATAAGATTAACTCTCTCGAGCTGAACGCAAAGATGCTTCT